>NW_026682500.1:0-6015 GCF_028640845.1 Ahaetulla prasina | reverse complement strand
CATAATTTGGGAATTGAAGTCCACCCAAAGTTGTCAAACTGAAACTGCACTAAAGTTTCTAGGTCCCAAAGTGCTTTTTCCAAGAGGCAACTGGTGAAAGAGAGCTATATTCATCAGAAAACATCTACTCTTTAATCCTTACCATTTTCGGGGCGTGGCCATGACCGTGGTGGGGTAAGGACCTTTCCTTCACTTCACAGGGCTTAATAATGAAGATTTATGAGGATTAATGCTGTTTGGAATGCACCGTTATGGATGAAAGTTAATAAATCATGAAGTGGAAGTGTTAATAGCCCAGCAGACTGAATTTAAAACTGGTAGGTCATTTGAAACTGCTTGAATTAAGGAGTTTTTACTGCGTGGAATGACCGAACTGGCAGACACGATGAGTTTGGAATAAACTGCTGTCTTTTGCTTTCCTTATTATAATTATCGTGTTCTGTGTTACATGCTGAGGCTAAGGAATATCAAAGACTGAACTTGCTAATGAGAAGAATTTTAATTGAAGAGATCGATCTTTTGTGCTGGACTGACTGCTGAAGAAGATTTTATTAGGTGGATAATTTTTTTTTATTATTACTTTTCTTTTGAGAGGAAATTAATAGCTTGTTTATATTACAGAAAACAAAAAAAGGACTTTGTTTTGAAGTTCAAGTTGGTTTTTTTTTTTTTTTCTCTCTGCCGACGTGGAGAAAAAATGGCGCTGATTAAGCTGTGAGGTAATTGTGTTTCTTTGTGGAGTGAATATGACTCATAAGTTACTGATAAGCTACTAACGAGTGCAAATAAGCCGTTCGCTTCAATTAAAAGATTGTCGTCCTTGATCTTCATCAAGACCCTCTGTAAAATTGGTTTGACTGCTGTCCTTGATCTTCACTAAGACTCTTTGAAAATTGGAATCCCAGTTTGAGAAATTTTGGTTTTTGTTTTTTCAAAATGACTCAACAACTTTCAGAAACGCAGCAAATTGCTGCAGCTTTAAATAAAATTGGGGAAAAATAGCAGGACTATCAGGCGTATAGATAATTTGACATTTAAACTGACATCTGAAGTGCAAAATTTAAAGCAAGAGATGAATTAACTTTGCTGAACAAAAAGAGGAAATGATAATGATTAAAGATGAAATGGAGCAGCTGCATGTGCATGAGGCAAAAGTAGATCGGCAAATTGGCAAAATATTTTATAAAATGAGCAGCAAGATAAGAGAATTTGTCTTTGGAAGAAGAGATGAGGAAATATAATTTTGTTATCAGAGGAATCTCGGAAGAAAGGAGGATAAATTGAAACAGCGGGTTTTGAAATGGATTAATGATTTGGATCGCAACTTACATTCACATTAGCAGACCTGGCAAGTGTTTTTAGAATTGGATATAGAAGGCAAAATGGTTCTAACAGGAATGTGCTTGTCAGGTTCGCAAATCTTGGTGATAAGTTGGAAGTTATGGCCAAGTTAAGAGAGTTGGGAGATGCTTTGAAGTTTGAAGGGAAGACTATTCAAGTCTTCCCGGATATATCAAGAGAAGAAAGGGCATGGAGATTTTTTTTAAAACCAATTACAAAAGTTTTGAGAGATAATGGAATTAAATACAATTGGAGGCCACCACAACAATTGAAATTTTTTTATAAAGGAAGGATGCGTACAATCACCCCAGATATAGATGCATTATTATATTTACGGGAGCTTGGACTGATTGAGATGGAGGATTTAATGGAGATAAAAGATCAAATGCTTCAGATGGGTGGAACATACGTGGAAACATCAATCTCAGAAGAAGAAAAAGGCTATTGGAGGCAAGACTCTAAAGGGTTAAAGAGGAAAGAAATATCACCTGTGTTGGTTGAACAGAAGAAGAGTCGTGAGGATACAGTAGGAGAAGAAGCAGATAAGAGTCTTGGAAAATATGAAGCTGAATGCGGTCATCGCTATCTTTTTTTGAGTGATGAATTTAAATAGACAGCCCGAAGAAGTGCCCGGCATTGGGCGTCCCTCTCCCCATTCTCTTTATAGAGGCGAAACCGATGAGGATGTGGGGAAGAAGTTTGTTTGTATTTTTTTGTTTGTTTTGTTTTTTTTTTTTCTGTTTTTTTATTGTTGTTTATATGGTAGTTTAATGTCGGGTGGGGGGCACAGAAAGGAAGATGCGGGGATAGGATTAAAAAATTTATATTTTAAATGGGAGTTATAAAATAATGTCATGGAATGTGAAGGGTACAGGGAATCAGATTAAAGAAGAAGATTGGAGTTAAGATTAAAAGAGATTTACTAGATATTTTATTTTACAAGAAACCCATCAGAAATCTGAAGATTCAAATAGAATGTATATAAAAGGTATGCAAATATATGAAAAGCATTTGGAACTTCAAAAGCTAGAGGAGTTGCAACACTGATATCAGATAGGGTGTATTTTGGAAAACATAAGGTAATTTTGGATGAAGATGGAAGATATGTAATAATTGTTGGAAATCTTAATGAGGAAAAAGTGACACTTGTTAATTTATATTTACCGAATGAAAAACAAAGAGAATTTCTTGAAAAAATAACAAAAATTTTGGAGAATGAAAGTGTAGGGAAAGTAATTGTGGCTGGGGATTTTAATTTAATCAGAGATAAAATAGACAGTACTAATCCCACCCGCTGTGGAGGAGCAAATAAAATGGGGATTTTAAATATGTGGATGCTTCAAATGGTGGTTGATGGATGTGGAGAGAGGTTAAAGGAATTGAGAGTATACACTTTTTTCTCTAAGATATATAATACATATTCTAGAATTGATTATATTTTTATTTCTAAAGATTTGTTGAACAATGTGGATAAGGTAGATGTGGGAATTTTTAAAGATTCTGATCACGCAGAAGTTATGGTGGACTTAGATTTTAATTTTGAGAAAAAAAGAAGCTATTGGAGATATGACGAAATTGTATAAAATGAAAAGGATAAAAATGGATACTTAAAAATTGGAGGAAAGTTGAGATTAAATGATAACGGGAGGTTAAATTTGAAATTGTTTGGGATGCGATGAAAGCGGTGTTTAGAGGAGAGTATTAAATTATCAAGTAGGAAATATAAAAATTATAAAATTAAAATGGAAAGAGATAAAAATCAGATTAAAGAATTGGAAAATCAATTTTGCTTACTAAAGAAAAAAAATTCTTCAGGAGCTTAATATGTTAAGAAATGATAGAAGAAGATACAGAGTTAGTAAAAAGAAATTTGAGATTTTTAAATAGGAATTTTTGAATTTAGTAATAGAAATTCTAAATTATTGGCAAAGATGGCGAAAGATAAAAGAGAGAAGAGAGAAATTGGAGTTTTGATAGATGATAGAGGTATAAGATGTTATAAAAATTAGAGAAATGTGAAGTGGTTAGAAACTTTTTCAGAATCTATATTCAAAGAAACCAATTAATCGGGAAAATTGCAAAGCTATTTAGAAAAGTATGTGGTGAAAATTGATCAAACATATAAGGAATTGATGGAAGAAGATATAACACAAGATGAGATTAATGGAATAATACAAAATTAAAATTAGGAAAGCTCCAGGTGAGGATGGATTACCTGTTGAGTTTTATAAAGAATTTAAAGAATTAATAATACCAAGACTGCAAAAATTATTCAATGGAATATTACATGGTGGGAAGTTCCTTCGTCATGGAATAGAACGGTGATATCCCTAATTCCTAAACCAGATAAAGATTTAGAAAGGATTGAGTCCTATCGGCCCATTTCTTTAATTAATCAGGATGCAAAGATATTTACTGCTATTATAAGTAATAGATTAAATAGATTTATAGATAGATATATAAGTTATAATCAAGTAGGTTTTGTGAAGGGTAGATACATGAGTGATATTGTTAGAAGAGTATTAAATATTATAGATGTAGCTGAATATAATGGTGATAAAATTGGTATAGTATCATTGGATATTTTAAAGCTTTTGATTCTGTACAATCGGAAAATATTAAAGTAATTGTGGAGGCTTTAGGCTCTGGTAATAAGTTTATACATGTTATTTCAAAATTGTACCAAAAGAGCAGTGCAAGAGTGAAGGTGAATGGAATATTAGCTGAAGAGATAAAATTAGAAGCTGGCACGAGACAAGGATGTCCCTGTCCCCAACATTATTTTTATTGGCTATGGAAATATTGACAAAATGATAGAAAAGATGAAGAATTAGAAGGATATAAAGGGTATAAGATAAATTTGTATGCGGATGATACTTTAATTATTTTGAAAATGTAGAGAAAGATCTGAAAAGATATATAAGCATTTGATAGAATTTGAGGAAATGACAGGATTGAAAGTAAATTGGTCAAAGTCAGAATTATTGATGGATAGTAATGGTAATGAGTCTGAGAATATGCAAGAGCAATTTGGGATAAGGATTAAAACACATTGAAATATTTGGGTATAGTGCTTTCACTTAAGGTTAAAGAATTGAAAAACTTAATTATGATGTGGTGATTAAGAAATTGAGAAGAAGATAGATAAATATAAAATTTTAAAGTTGTCTTGGTTTGGTAGAATTGCAATGTGTAAGATGATGTTGCCTAAGTTCAACTTTTTATTCGAGATGCTACCACTAAATTTGACAGAGAAAGATATTGAAGGATATCAGAAAAAACTGGATAAATTTTGTAACGGTGGCAAAAGACCTAGATTAGTGAAGAAAATGTGGTATCAAAATCAAAAGGAAGGTGGATTAGGAATCCCCAAATTATTTAATTATTATTGTGCGGATGGTATCCGGATAGTGGTAAAAATATTAAAAGGTGAAGATAACTATTGGAGAGACTTAGAGTTAAAGGATATAGAGAAATTTGGATCAAGGTGGTTTTTAGATAAAGCAAATTTAAAATGTGTAAGTAGAAGTTATTGGTTAAAGGGATTAAGTAAAATGTGGAATAAATTTGTTAAAATTTTAATTCCGGATATAATCTTTTTGGGGGAGACAATTGAATTTGGCCAATTAAAATAATATAATACGAATGAAGTGATTAAAGAGGAAAATATAGAAATTATTAGAGATTGGATAAAAGTTATGGAAATGAAAGGAGGAATAAAGAAATTATTGAAAATTAGGTTAAGTTGGTTTGAAAAATACAGATAGAAAATGGACAAAAAACTAAGGAAAATTATTCGATAAATAGATGTGAAACCGAATTTGAATATTTAGTATCTCGGATTATGAAAGATGAAATTGGGCTAAAGGGACTCGTTAGTAGGGTTTATAAGATTATAAATTCTGATGAAAAATTACAAAGAGTGATGAGGATAAAATTGGGAAAAAGATCTTAATATTGAAATACCAGAGTCAGATTGGAATGTGAATTGGAAGAGTAGAATTATGAGAACTTTATCTATAAGGATTAAAGAGCACAATTATAAAGTTGTTTGGAAATGGTATTTGACTCCAGTAAGATTGTCACAAATGGATAAAAAATCAGTAAAAATGTTGGAGATGTGAGATGGAATTGGGGACTTATGAACATATGTGGTATAATTGTGATAAGGTTAAAAGTTTTGGCAACAATTGGAGAAAATGATATTTGAAATGATGGGGAAAGTAATAACATTGAGAGTGGAAACTATATTATTGTTGGTAATTAAGGAAATAGAATTAACAAAATATGAAAAGAATTGATTAGAATTATGATTATAATAGGTAGAATTATAATAGCTAGATATTGGAAACTAGATGTGATTTTTAGAATAGAAGAGTGGAATTCTGAAATGTGGAAATTAGCTTTAAATGATAAAATGACATGTGATATTAAAATTAGAAGTGGTGTGTATAAAGAAGATATTTTCTGGAAGACTTGGAAACCATTTGTGGACTTTGCGCTTGGAACATTGGACGCTTCAGTACCTGTACCTCGAGAACGTGGATTTTGGCAATCATGAGGATATATCCAAGACCCAAATCTTCCTTTTATGTATAGCACAAGGGTGTAATAATGTATTTTCTTTTGTTTGTTTGTTGCAAAAATTAAAAAAAATAATAATAATCCTTACCA
>NW_026682499.1:0-6018 GCF_028640845.1 Ahaetulla prasina | reverse complement strand
AGGAGATGTGGGAGTGAAATGGTTTTGCTGAGTACATGCAGGAATGCATGAGAAGTCAGTTAGATCTTCTGCCTGCATGGCAGAAGAGATAGCTTTGTGCAAAACAAACATCTTGATAAAGCCTGCGGTTTAGGTTAAGACACACAGCAGATAATGAATGTTTCCTTCCTTTATCTGTATCAGGAGCTGTCACCTGGCAGGAAATGTTGCAATGCCATTGTTCCTTGTGCTATACTGTCTCAATAAAAGAGTGACTAGGGCTTCGGCTCGACGCACTCACCGAGGAAGCCATGAGTGTCGGGTCTTAATGAACACCCATATCCTGAGTTCCTTCCCCCATCCCATAGGTTTTTATTCTTTTCCTTTCCCACTCTTCATTTTCATTTTTTCACTATCAGTCCCAATATAATCATTTGTATTATCCTCACTAATTTCTTCTCCAGCATTACGTCTCATAGTTTCCTCATCTTCTATTTTTTTTATCTTTAAGCCATAATTGTGCTTGTTTGTTTCCGTTAACGGACTCTCGGACCATCAAAAGCATCTCCCATAATTCCTCCCAATTTTCCATATTTTCAACACAAGGAGAAAAAGTTTTTAACCGAATGGCGAAGAACCAAGAAACCTGTGCTTACCTGAACCTGGAGAATCTTTCCAACCTTTCCATCTTTATCTTACTAAGCCATGGAACGTACCATTTTCACCAATGCTGATTGAAATGCGATTCATTTCTGATAGGCCAATCAAAGTTTAACTGCTTTGAATTTTAGACCTCAGAAAACATATATGTATATATATATATATATAATGTATATATATGCACGGGTGATATATATATATATATATATATATATATATATATGATATATATATATATATATATATATATGAGTGGCTTCATATATATATATATATATATATATGACTTACCTCGCTCGAGTTTATATGATAATGACGTGGCTAGTAATCTTCCGCAGTGCCTGGGCAGTCAAACGCACTAAAGTCGTAAAACGATGGTGGGAAGCATACAATTGTCGGGTTTTGAGAGAGTATGCGGTGGGCCTCGATTGAAAGTAAAAAAATGAAGTAGGCAACACCGTAAATGAACTCCAGCCTGGTGGTGAACAAAAGCCAACTACGTCTTGTAGTCATGACAAAAGGGCTTCACGAGACCAGAAATAAGCTCTTACATTTTGTCAGGAGGCCGAGGATGGCTTAATCCCCAGATTGCTGGAAGGTTGTCAGAAGCCGTGTATGCGGACATCAGTTGGTAGGGCCAATGGAGTTAGAAAGTGCCCTCCTGTGACATCCTGTAAATTGCTGTTTGCTCAAAGCTTTGGGACACCTCGAAGGCGATTCGCCACTTCCAGGAATGCATGACGGCCGACTTTGAAAAGCCTACTGGGATCAATCCCTGGACAGTCTAGGAGAGTACTTATTAACAGAATCGGGTGACACCCAACAAGGTGTGCAAATCTCAGATCCCAACTTACTGGATATGTTTGGCATCACCCTCAATGATCCTTTTGCACAACTGTAGGAATCACTAAAAATGGCCCATGTGTCAGTGGGTCCCTGCATTGTTTTTAACAAGTTAGAAGTTGCAAGCAACTAGATGGTAACTTGGATACGCCCGGTGGCAACGATTCCGTTTCAGTCTTTAGACTCCGGTGCTGCTTAGTATAGGATAACACCTAGGGACGATCCCAAGAAAAAGTCCCGGAGCTTTAAAATAGGGAGCCTATTGCTACCGCCATTTCGTTGTGACACTGAAGCTACTCGCTCCCAGGATTGACGGCCTTGCATGTGGTATGTACAACTGGGTTGCACGCTTGCAAAATAGCGTGAAACAGTTCCGGAGCTGCTACGAAAAGTCACCTTTGCAAACTGACCACGGATCCATGCGACTTATGGCCATTGCCTGAAACCCCACTGAATGAGCCCTTGATGCACCCTGAACTTAAAAAGGAAGAAACAAAACGCCAATCAAGAACTTGAGTCTCGGTTGCTACCATTCGATTGGAGATTACCCACCCCTGTAAAAAAAAAAGATCAAGGAGTGGGAGCCCTTTCGAGATCGATTTTCCGCAGTCGGCCGAGGGGCACACCTCATCAGATGCCCCGACGTCTGCGTTGAATCTTATGTTAGGCCGTGATTGCCTCTACGACTTGGAAACAAGACTTTTTTTAAAAATCAACTACAGTTAGACTTATGCCCGAATTCCACGTTCCCCGTAGAGGGGCAAAATGCCTGGAGCTCACTTGGGTGTCCCCGGTCATTGGCTCGTATATGGAACAGATACACTCGACAGTTACTGCTCAAGTACTATAGGAAAACACTCGCCGCCATCTCAAAAAAAAAAACTCGACACGGATACCAGGTCCAGCCAGAACAGAAGACTCGCCTTTCCTAGTTTGCTCCAGAGGCTCCCTGGGTAAGTTCCATGCTGGAAGTGACTAACGAACCCGCTTTCTCAAAGAATTAGGTCTCAATTACTTTACGGATGCAAATTTTTCAAAACCAATGACCCGCTGCTACCAAATTTGGAAGCCAGATCTGTTGAACCAGGATAGACTCCTGGAACCCTAGCAGTTTACCTGTTAGAAAAAGCCACCCGCTGAGGTAGGAGGTGATGGTCCACTGGTAAAATTAAAAACATGTCAACGTACATGGCACAGACAGTTGCCGATGGTGACTTAACACACACTCTAAGGACTAGCGTGTTCCCAGCTAATAGCCACAGCTGGTTAACTGTTTCTAAGCCCGTTTGGATTCACTCTTCCTCACTAAAAAAGTTATAATCATCCTGTGAGTCCTAGGGACTCCAGTAAAAAAAAAAAAAAAAACGGAGGGGGGGTTAACAGTGAGTCAACATTGTGCCCGCCAAAATAACCTTTGAGCATTCTACAGTTGGTTCGTGTCATTTACGCAAAACGATTTGTACACATGCGAAAATAAATGTACCCTAACAGGCATGGATCACTGAGCTCTACAATCGGGGCACACAGTCCTACAAATCTCTAGGATCGCAGAAACATACCCTTCCATCTGGGTGATTTTTCGCCTTAAAAAAGAACTCAATTTTAAAAAGTCTTAGAGGACAGCCTTTGAGCAGTGATGGCCGAGTCGGATATTCAATCCACCAGTAACTTCTACGGCTTACAAACTGAAACCTGCATGGAGAAAACCATCAGGTCTCCAGTGTCGTCGTGCTATGTCATACGCACACTGCCACTAAAAACCGGGAAAAAGGATCTGTCGCCACCTGCCATTCTCGGTCTCCCATTGACCAGTAATTGGAGCGTACCTGATAAACTACAATGTATTTATCGTACTGCAAAGACTTCTGAACTAAAGAGGAACCAACTTCTTCCTGGTCCAACACTTTAAAGTCACAGGACACGATATTGACTTTAAAAGACCAGAACTATCGCCAAAACTGAACACTTTAACAACAGAATAATCAGAGAAGCCATCGAGATAAACGCCCACACAGCATGAACAACGAGATGATACCTCCGCCTACCAGCCATTTGAAACCTGCCCTTATTGACGTGTCCCTAACACGAGGAATGACACCAGACCCACACTCACGAGGTCACACAGGATGTCACCACCACACATCCACCCAAGCACCCAAACCCACACTGATCAGGAAGCACGACCAAGGACCAGAAGCCAGACCGCAGCTGCAACATTAGCCATTTCAAACCCCTCCAATCCATACATGCAGCAGACTGACACCCACGAAGATGTAGCGACCACGAACACGAAGCCAAACAGCAGCAGTGCAGCTCAGCTCAAATCCCCTGCAACTCAGACTAATTTGAGCACACCCAAACAGGACACACCCCAGCCAATCAGAGCACAAAAAAACCCCCATCCAATCAGAGCACAATAGCTCCCACCCAATCAGTTCAAACCCCACTAGCAGTTAAAGGAAGAAACAGCTGCAATCACACATTGCTCCCAGAACCAGCTGAAGCCTGAAGATGTGAATGAGACTTTGTCGAAACGTCACCAAGACACTTCCAATTTTATGCGGGAGAAAACCTGAATAACCAAAGACCTACATACAAACACCCACAAAAACCTCAGAAAACAAATACACATATATACATATACATATACATATACATATACATATACATATGTGTATATATATATATATATATATGTACATATATATATATATATATATAATATATATGTGAGTATAATATATATATATATATATATATGTTTTCTGATTTTCACTGTTTGTATATAGATCAATTTCTCCTGTAAAAATGTCTTGGGGATCTTTTCTGAAATGTGTTCTGACTTTTGATTTCTTGAAATCAGTCTATTTATCAATGTGCTCTGATAAAATTTTTCTTCTATTCTTCAAATGACTTATTTAATATTGCTGTTAATCAATGTTAGATGTAAACAAACTGATATCATTTTTATCTGTTAATGAAAATGTTCTTCTGACATGGAAATTCATTCATTTATTCTTGCCTGAATCTAGACAAGTTCTGTTCAATTTTCTTGTCAGAACTCAAATCTTCAGATCATTTTG
Source organism: Ahaetulla prasina (assembly GCF_028640845.1). Classification (NCBI taxonomy): domain Eukaryota; kingdom Metazoa; phylum Chordata; class Lepidosauria; order Squamata; family Colubridae; genus Ahaetulla; species Ahaetulla prasina. The sequence continues at coordinate 1,453 of NW_026682499.1, read as the reverse complement.
TTCTATTTAATAATGTGTTACTGTTGTTAAAATGTTCTCATAATCTTTAAAAACAGAAAAAATTTAACCAAAAAGATTCAGAATATTGTGCTTTCAGCCACTTCTGTTTTGTCAATATGATAAACAGTGCATAATGTCTGATTTCTAATCAATACATCTTTGGTTTCAGATTGAATATTTTCAGTGAGAATGTTTTGTTTTTTTGTAGATCTGATGGTCAAACTATTATCTGTTCTGAAAATTTCTACAGCAAAATCTTATTCTTTAATCCATTGATGTTATGAATTTTAATATTGTAGCATTTGTTCTGAATATTCAACAAAATGACTATGCTGTGGGAAAGAAGATTACTTCTTCTATGATATTAAAATTTTCCTTCTTGGTTCTTCACATTTGTTGTCAGCTGTGGTAAAACAGCAATTATAATGTTCAACCTCAATATCAAAATCAGTCATTATATCAGAGTATCTTTTTCAGCATGTTTTTTTAGAAAAATTAAAACTGACTCTGCTTTCTCAGTTTTTTCTTTTTCATAGATCAAACTTCTTTTTATCACAATGCTGCAGTAAACCCATTCTCAGCTACTTTTGATCTGTCATTTCAAACAATTCCCAGTTTAGTTTTTATGACAAATACTCTTATAAATATATTGAATCTAATATCCTCAGCATTTCAAAATAAATAATTGTCATATCCATCTTTGAACAAGTTTAACAAGATTACCATCATAATAGCCAAGACCAGGGATATTTTTATCCAAAATAACAGAACAGTTGTTCTATAAAACACTTGTGTAAATTTTATTTTATTCTTTCTTTTCCTGGTTGTAAGTCTCACAAGACTCAAAGCAAACAAATAAAAATTTTACTTTCAAAACCAATAGAATAAAGCTACTATTCTTGAAAAATCTACCAGTCAGTATTTCTGTTGATCAGCTGTGAGCATTTATATTCATAAGCTAAATGCCACATCTAATCAGATTATGTATTCACTGTTCTACTTCCTTGAAAGTCTTCAATCCTTCTTTTTCATGCCTTAGCATGCATTTTTGATGCACTGCACATGTACTAATTCTTTTCATGACAAGCGAACATATGTTTTACTTCACCTTTGGGAACACCAACATTATGTGAATTTTAATCCATAGGATATACAGACTGCCTGCTGTTATTTGCTCCCAGAGTGCGTCTCAGATCTCCTCAGGGTGCCGTCTGAACTTGTTCTCAGAATAGCTTCTCTGTGTCAGTGATGCTCTCAGACTTCCCAATGTCAATGCCTGATCTTGACCTTCCACGTGAGCTCAAAACATATTTATTCATTCAAGGGACTGGCATAATAGTGTTGAATTTAATTGGGTTTTCTTAATATTTTAAAATTTAAAATTTAAATTTTAATTATCCTTTATAATTTGCTATGTTTTAAATGTTGTCTTAATTGTATATATTCTGTTTTT
>NW_026682498.1:0-6019 GCF_028640845.1 Ahaetulla prasina | reverse complement strand
AACTCAACCTGCTTCCAGACCTCATGTGCTTCTCTGCCTTAGCCAATCAAGCCCAGCTGCTTCCAGACCTCAGCTGCTGCCCTGGACCTCAGCTCCCATCCTCATGTGCTTGCATGCCTTAGTTAACAGAGGCCCAGAAGCTGAGGTCTGGAAGCACCTGATTGACAAGGTAGGCAAGCAATGAGGTCTGGGAACAGCCTTAACTGCTGCTCCAGAATTCATGGACTCTGACCACAATCTGCTCCCAGACCTCATGCTTGTGCAGCCAGTCGGACCCAGCTGCTCCAGACCTCACTGGGAACGGGCTGCGGCCGGGGCTTTAGACCGTGTCAGGCCTTTGCGGGCCTCTGACCCGCGAGATCCCAACCGGCCCTTGGTTCTCCGAGGAGCTGAGGGGATGAAACGCCGGAGAAGACGCCTAGAGAGTTCCTGGAGGTCCAGCCGCTCAGAGGTTGATCGGACACTAGTTAGATCCTATACTAGGACCTACCTAGTGGCACTGAGGGAAGCGAGGCGTTGCTACGCCTCCTCCCTCATTGCGCCGGCAGATAACCGCCCAGCTGCCCTGTTTGGTGACCCTCCCTCCTTCACCAGGGGAGCGGGATGACCCGTTGCAGGGACGTGCTGAGGAGTTTAACGGTTATCTATACGATAAAATCGTTCAGCTGAAGGACGGTCTGGACCAAGATTGCAGCGATTCGGAGGGGACGTCTGAGGGCGGTCTTGGTGATGTTGTGTGGGATGAGTTTGACCCTGTGACTCGAGGACATGGACAGGTTGTTGGGTAGATTGAATGCCACCACATGTTTACTGGACCCGTGCCCCTCCTGGCTGGTGCTGGCAGGAGGTGACACGAGGCTGGCTCCAGGGGATTACAAGTGCTTCTTGTTGGAGGAGTCTTTCCGGCCGCCTTGAAAGAGGCGGTGGTGAGGCCCCTCCTCAAGAAGCCTTCCTGGACCCGCTGTTTTAGGTAATTATCGCCCGTCTCCAACCCGCTCGCGGCGAAGGTTGTAGAGAGTATGGTGGCATATCAGTTCCCCTGCACCTGGAGGAAACTGTCTATCTGGACCTGCTCCAGTCCAAGCTTCCGCCCGGTTACAGCACTGAGACGGCTTTGGTCGCTTGGTGGATGATCTCTGAGGGCCAGGGATAGGGGTTATTCCTCTGCCCTGGTCCTATTAGACCTCTCAGCGGCTTTTGATACCATCGACCATGGTATCCTGCTGCGCCGGTTGGGGGATTGGGAGTGAGGCACCGCTTATCGGTGGTTCTCCTCCTATCTCTCCGACCGTCGCAGACGGTGTTGACGGGGGCAGAGGTCGCCCCGGCGCCTCACTTGTGGGTGCCGCAGGGTCGATCTCTCGCCTTCTGTTCAACATCTATATGAAGCCGCTGGGTGAGATCATCAGTGGCTTCGTGTGAGGTACCAGCTGTACGCTGATGACACCCAGTTGTACTTTTCACACCGGGCCACCCCAATGAAGCTATCAAGTGCTGTCCCGGTGTCTGGAAGCCGACGGGTCTGGATGGGGAGAACAGGCTCAAGCTCAATCCTCCAAGACGGAGTGGCTGTGGATGCCGGTACAGTCAGCTGAGTCCGCGGCTGACTGTCGGGAGCGAGTCATTGGCCCCGATGGAGAGGGTGCGCAATTTGGGCGTTCTCCTGGATGAACGGCTGTCTTTTGAAGACCATTTGATGGCCGCTCCAGGAGAGCTTTCCACCAGGTTCGCCTTGGTGCGCCAGTTGCGCCTTTCTAGACCGGGATGCCTTGTGCACAGTCACCACGCCCTTGTGACGCCTCGCCTGGATTACTGCAATGCTCTCTACATGGGGCTCCTTGAGGGGCATCCGAGGCTACAGTTAGTCCAGAATGCAGCTGCTGGTGATAGAGGGAGCCCTCGTGGCTCCCAGTGACACCTATCCTGCGCCCGGCTGCACTGGCTTCCTGTGGCCTTCCGGTGCGCTTCAAGGTGTTGGTGAATGTCTTTAAAGCGCTCCATGGCATAGGGCGGGTTATACGGGACCGCCTGCTGCTACCGAATACCTCTCACCGACCCGTGCGCTCTCACAGAGGGCTCCTCAGGGTGCCGTCAGCGCGGCAGTGTTGTCTGGCGGCGCCCAGGAAGGGCCTTCTCTGTGGGGGCTCCCACCTCTGGAACGAACTCCCCAGGACTTCGTCAACTTCCGGACCTCCGACCTTCCGCATGAGCTTAAAACCTACTTATTCATCTGCGCTGGACTGGGTTAGTGTTTTAATGGGTTTTAATGGGTTTTTAGCTCCAAATTTTAATTCTGGCCAATTTTAATAAGTTTTTTAATTGTATTTTAATTTGTATTTATTGTATTGTATTTTTTACCTGGCTGTGAACCGCCCTGAGTCCTTCGGGAGAAGGGCGGTATACAAATTAAAATAATAAATAAATAAATAAATAATGAGTGTTGAGTCATGGAGCCACACCCCATAAAGGATCTGCTTTCTGGCAGTCTCTGAGTCAGGCAAAGTCTTATTTATGTTGCCAGAGTACTGGTCTCCTGCCTGTGAGGACTTGTAGGACTTTGGGCAGAGCTGCAGAGGCAAGCCTGATTCGGATTTCCTGACCCGCCGTCAGCGGAGGAGTGGGACACGACACAGATGTTGCATTCAGAAGTTGTGGGAGCTTCATCACTTGAGACTTTCAAGAATAGATTGACTGCCATTTGTCAGAAATGGTAGGGTCTCCTGTTTGGGTGGTGGGGGGTTGGACAGAGATGACCCACAAGATCCTTTTCCTACTGTTAATCTGAATGATGCGTGAACGGTTGCTGAACAAGGCAGTCGCTAATACGAGGACTACTGCACTGACAGAAAAGTGTAGAAAATACTTTTAAATATATATATTTATGCAATTTTGTAATCATTCTTGAAAGAAGTTTTCCCAAGCAATCTATCAATAGAGATTTTGTCTATAATCTTCATCAATTTTATACAAATTTTGTCCGGATATATTTATTTCTTGTATGTATTTTCCTATTGTTCGAAAATATGGTGAAATGCTAGGTGGCTAAGAACCCTTATTTTCTCTCTCTCTCTGCATTATTTCCGTTCAGTCTATCTTTGGCCAGCTTTCCTTAAGCTTTTTGAGAAAAATAACTTTTCTCCTAAGGTCAACATTGAATCACAGCACATGAAGTTCAGCCTTCAGAGAACATCATTCTTTTTATTAACGTAAAATCATTTCTAAAAGGCTACTTGCTGTGCCTATTTGAAGATTGAAGCAATTCTATTTCTCTTCTTCGGCTGTCTAATAGAATTATTTTTCACCTGCCTTTCATCAACTAGATTTATACATTTTGTCCTGGATTTTTTTTCTTACAAGATGGAGGAGGATTAGAAATCACTCTTTTTTTTTAATAAAAAGTTTTATTTTAACATTCATATCCAATAACATATTTAGTGTACCATCATATACAATTAATCGGACCTGCCCGGTCACCACCCCCTTCCTTTAACTCTCTTCCCTTCTCTACCTTCTTCTACTTTCCACGACCCTCCTCCCCTTCTCCTATCTACAACCTCTCCTCCTTCCTCCCTACTCCTTTCTTCTCCCTCTTCTATCCCTCTTCCTTCCTTTCCTCTTCCTCCTCTTCTCTTTCCTACCTCCTTCTCTCTTCCTGCCTTTCATCAACTAGATTTATACATTTTATTTATTTATTTATTTATTTATTTAATCGTATTTATATACCACCCTATCTCCCAAGGGACTCAGGGCGGTTTACAGGCACTAAAAACAGATAAATAGAATATAAATACAATATAAAACATTTAAAAAACTTATTCTAAAGCCCGTCCAATTAAAAATAGAAATAAAACCCAATTTAAAACCCAAAATTTAAAATCTAGCTCAGTCCTGCACAATTAAATAAGTATGTTTTAAGCCCGCGGCGGAAGGTCCGAAAGCTGACGAAGTCCGGGGGGTAGATCATTCCAGAGGGTGGGAGCCCCCACAGAGAAGGCCCTTCCCCTGGGCGTCGCCAGAAGACATTGCCTCGCTGACGGCACCCTGAGGAGACCCTCTCTGTGAGAGTGCACGGGACAGTGGGAGGTATTCGCCCAGTAGCGGTTCCCAGAATAACCCGCCCAATGCCATGGAGCGCTTTAAAGGTGGTCACCAAAACCTGAAGCGCACCCGAAGGCCACAGGAAGCCAGTGCAGTCTGCGAGGATAGGTGTCATATGGGAGCCACGAGGGCTCCATCTATCACCCGCAGCTGCATTCTGACTAACTGTAGCCTCCGGATGCCCTCAAGGGAGCCCCATGTAGAGAGCATTGCAGTAATCCAGGCGAGACGTCACGACGTGAGTAACCGTGATAGGGCATCCCGTCCAGAAAGGCGCAACTGGCGACTCAGGCGAACCTGGTAGAACGCCTCCTGGAGACGGCCACAAATGCTCTTCTAGAGACAGCCGCTCATCCAGGAGGACGCCTGTTGCGGACCTTCCATCGGGGCCAATGACTCGCCACCGATGTTCAGCCGCTGGATTTAGCTGACTGTACCGGGATGCCGCATCCACAGCCACTCTGTCTTGGCGGGATTGAGCTTGAGCCTGTTTCTCCCCATCCAGACCCACGGCCTCCAGACACCGGGACAGCACTCGATAGCTTCTGGGGTGGTTCGTGTAGAAAACAGCTGAGTATCATCCGCATACAGCTGATACTTCACACCGAAACCACTGATGATCTCACCCAGCGGTTTCATGTAGATGTTAAACAGAAGGGCGAGAATCGACCCCGCGGCACCCCACAAGTGAGGCGCCCGGGACCACCTCTGCCCCTGTCAACACCGACTGCACCGGTCGGAGAGATAGGAGGAGAACCACCGATAAACGGTGCCTCCCACTCCCAATCCCCCAACCGCGCAGCAGGATACCATGGTCGATGGTATCGAAAGCCGCTGAGAGGTCTAATAGGACCAGGGCAGAGGAACAACCCTCATCCCTGGCCCTCCAGAGATCATCTACCAACGCGACCAAAGCCGCTCCATGCTGTAACCGGGTCGGAAACCGGACTGGAACGGGTCTAGATAGACAGTTTCATCCAGGTGGGGAAGCTGATATGCCACCATACTCTACAACCTTCGCCGCAGGCGAAGGTTGAGACCGGACGATAATTACCTAAAACAGCCGGGTCCAGGGAAGGTTTCTTGAGGAGGCCTCACCACCGCCTTCTTTCAAGGCGGCCGGAAGACACCTCCACCAAAGAAGCGATCAGAATCGCCTGAGCCAGCCTCGTGTCACCTCCCGAGTGGCCAGCACCAGCCAGGAGGGGCACGGGTCCAGTAAACACGCAGGCATTCAACCTACCCAGCAACCTGTCCATGTCCTCGGAGCCACAGGGTCAAACTCATCCCAAATAATGTCGCCAAGACCACCCTCGAGCCTCACCCGCATCACCGCAATCTTGGTCCAGACCATCCCGTTGAACGATTTTATCGATAGATAACCGAACTCCTCAGCCTGTCCCTGCAACGGGTCATCCCGCCCCTGATGAAGGAGGGAGCGAGTCACCAAACAGGGCGGCCGGGCGGTTATCTGCCGATGCAATGAGGGAGGAGGCGAGCTACGCGCTTCTCAATGCCACCAGGTAAGTCCTAGTATAGGACTTCACTAGTGTCCGATCAGCTTCCGAACGGCTAGACCTCCAGGAACTCTCTAGGCGCCTTCTCCGCGCCATCCCCTCAGCTCCTCGGAGAACCAAGGAGCCGGTTGGGCCCCGCGCCGGGTCAGAGGTCAAGGCACGACTCGGTTTAAGGCCCCGCCGCCCGCTCCCAGGCCGCAACAAGTTCTCGGCCGAGCCGTGAGCCAGACCTCAGGAAATGGCCCAAGCTCCGTCCGAACCCATCCGGTCCATCAGGCGCCTGGGACGGAACCAACGATCGGCTCCGCCTCCCGCGGTGGTGAATGGCGGTCAGAAAGTCCAGGCGAAGAAGAGAGTGATCTGACCATGACAAAGGTTCAGTGACTATTTCCTTTAAGTCCAGA
>NW_026682497.1:0-23324 GCF_028640845.1 Ahaetulla prasina | reverse complement strand
TCACGGTCTTAGTATGACTCCCTAAAGTTTGCTGTAAGGTAGGGAAATATAGTGTTTTTACAAAGAAAAGAGAAATTAAAAGAGATCCCAAGAAACTGGCCGTCTGAATTGTGCAAACTGAGCAGACTTACAACTGTCTCAGCATTTTGAAAAATGAAAATGTGGTGTTCCTATGCATATACACATGTGCTAAAAGGAGCACAATTTATTACCCTCCAGCTTTGGAGAAACATTAGACTTCAGAATATTTATATTAAGAACAACAAATAAAAATAAAGAGAAGCAGAAAGAATAAAAATATATAAAATTACCTTCATCAAAGGCATTGGGCTGCTGAAAAGGTTTGAAAGCTGGTAACTTCACTTTAATATACTACTACTATTTGATCATCATTCCTTAGAACCAGTGGTGGGTTTCAAAAATTTTTTACTACCGGTTCTGTGGGTGTGGCTTGGTGGGCGTGGAAAGGCTTGATGGGTGTGACTTGGTGGGCATGGCAGGGGAAGGATACTGTAAAATCTCCATTCCCATCCCACTCCAGGGGAAGGTTACTGCCAAATCCCCATTTCCTCCCAATCAGCTGGGACTTGGGAGGCAGAGAATAGATGGGGGTGGGGCCAGTCAAAATTTTTACTACCGGTTCTCCGAAGTACTCAAAATTTCTGCTACCAGTTCTCCAGAATTGGTCAGAACCTGCTGAAACCCACCTCTGCTTAGAACAGTCATTAACGTAGCAAACATAGCAAGGAGAGGAGAGAAATATCATAGAGGTAGTCATCACTTACCAATGGTAATTTGATCAGAATTCCATCACTAAGCAATGCCGTTGTAAAATGTGATATCATGTGACTACACCACTAAGCAACAGCTGTATTTCTGTCATTAAGCACACCATCACATGGTTGCCATTGTCTTTGTCAGAAGCCAGCAGTGAAGGTCACAAGTGTCAATCAGTGACTGTGGGATACTGCAACCATTTTAAACAATAGGATGGGTCCTAAGCACCATTTATTTAGCACCATCAATGGTGGAATTCAATTTTTTTTACTACCGATTCTATGGGCGTGGCTTTGTGGGCGTGTCAGGGGAAGGATACTGCAAAATCTTCATTCCCACCCCACTCCAGGGGAAGGATACTGCAAAATCTCCATTTCCTCCCCACTCCTGGGGGAAGGATGTTGCAAAATCCCCATTCCCACCTTACTCTGGAGCCAGCCAGAGGTGGCATTTGCCAGTTCTCCGAACTACTCAAAATTTCCACTACTGGTTCTCCAGAACCTGTCAGAACCTACTGAATAGCACCCCTGAGCATCATGTTAAATTCTAATGGCCAATGAACAGGTGATAATTAAGAGATGACTACCTGTATGAAAATAAAAAGCAAACAATCAAGTGCTGATGGCAAAGTTTTAATAGGTTAGGAGAAAAATGTCTGAATTTTTGACTTCCGGTGTATACAAACCAGCAATTGTAGCCTTTTTTGTGATTCAGCAAATATCCCCCTATATTCATAGCTCCTCCAACTCCTGAAATAAAATCAGAAGACTGCACCATCTGCTGGGACACCGCCACTGTTCGATGGAGCACCAGCAACCTGAAAGCAACAGATTCCTTCACACTTGAGTACTGCAGACAGTATTCCCCTGAAGGAGAAGGCCTCAGGTCAGTCTCTTGTGCTTTGAAGAACAGATAAAATGCAGTGGGGCTAGAGCTTTTCCCAGTTTGTGCTTAGGTCAAAGCAAGAGCGTTTTCTTTTCTGGATTTTCCTGCAGAAAATAAGAAATTTATTTTGAAGAGTTGTGGCCATTCTGCCAGGGTCTATACTCTGTAAATCACAAATACCTTTATTTTGTGCTAGCAATGAACAAAAATAGTTAGAAGCTAAGTCCTTGCTCCTTCCCTTATTTGGATCACATCGAAGCTATTTGAAGAAGAATGGAAAGGACAGGGGCCCAATTTAATGGGATTAGGACTCCTTTATTTTAAATACAGTTGTTTTCCCATGTATTTAAAAATACCCAGTCTTTCTCTTGCAAACCAAGATCCTTCAAAGCTTGGCAGCCTCAATGGTATCTGACAACTGTCCTTTTGTTATATGAGATACAATGAGTTGATGCTTTTCCTAGCTCCTCAAGTTACTTCATAGCCTTAGCTCTGTTTTAGTCCCCAATAATTAATTTGCCATACCATTAATTAAATTATTAATTAAATTATTAATTAATTAATTAAAATGGCAAAATACAAGTCATCTTATGTTTCACCACTACCACCATCACCACCACTCATTCGGAATAGGCTATTCAGGATGTTAATGACCACAAAGATAGATTATCATGATTTTTCTTAAACTCTACTTCAGAAAGATTCTGGTTGTGATTGGAGATATGTATGTAGAAAACAGAGAAGAAGAGGGGATTATTTGTAGCCAAAAACCATGGATTATATTCTTTCTGTCTTTTTCTTCTTGTGCTTGCTGCATTCTTTCAAAAATTATTGTAGCCAATCACTTCATAAAAGCTCAAGGAAGCATCCTGAAAAACTGCCAGCATTTGTCACGCTTTGATAGTACAATGGAGCTATTCTCTGCCAGCAGCACTGAAAGTGTGTAGCTCTATTTTATAGAATTTTCTACGCAGATAATCTGCAACACTTCAAATGTTTTTAAAGATTGATTTTCTCATTTCTCCTCCAGGATAGAAATATCAGGATTTAACCATTTGTGATAGTTTAAAATACATTAAATTCTTGCGATCAGAAGAACTAAGTGAACCATTTATTCTTTTTGCCAGAAGCAATTTCTTATGTTATATTATCTAATCTAGCCTTCCCCAGCTTGGTGTCTTTACAATGGGTTGGAAAATAGCTCACAGATTGGTCAGCCAATATAGTCAAGGAAAGTTAATCTAATCTCACAGTTATTATAAGGTTCTTAGCCTGTGATTCTGAAGATTTTGGAACACAATTCTCATTATTCCTCCCCACTGACCAATCTGTACCCAATTTTGCCCTCCTTCCTTCCAAAGTATAGTGTCTACTCAGGGGTGAAATCTAGCAGGTTCTGACAGGTTTTGGAGAACTGGTAGCGGAAATTTTGAGTAGTTTGGAGAACCAGTAGAGGAAATTTTGAGTAGTTCAGAGAACCGGCAAATAATTAGGGCATCTTTCAGAAACCTGACAACTTCTGGCTGGCCCCAGAGTGGGGTGGGAATGGAGATTTTGCAATATCCTTCCCCCTAGAGTGGGGTGGGAATGGAGACTTTTCAGTATCCTTCCCCCGGCACACCCACCAAGCCATGTCCACCAAGCCACACCACGCCCAACAAGCCATGACCACAGAACCGGTAGTAAAAAAAATTGGATTTCATCACTGTGTCTACTCCAGAATGTAAGAACTGATCTATTTATATTCAGAACCTGCCCTCCCTAGATTAGAATAAACAACTAGCAATTTATTACACTCACGGGCCCAGCGGATACCCCTCCATTATTTAACATCTTTAAATAACATCTTTATCATTGTTCCTCCTCCCTTCTTCCATAGTCCACCCCTGGTTGTTTGTATGGGGTGGTGAATTGACTGAGTTAGCGGTTTGGTCATCTACCGCACAAGGATTACCACTAACTGTTTCCCATCAGGATAGACTGGTCGTGGTCATTTTATCATCTGCTTTATCATCTGCTATCATCTTGACCAGCCCAGGATGGGCCTTTTGCCGGACCTTCTGTGATGCGAACATTTACTGCTGACCCATTTGCCCTGAGATGCCCTCTCAAGGGGTTTGGCCTCCAGATTATCGAGGGCCCACCTTGAGGACGGGCTTTGGAGCCCGAGAGGTGGCATGTAAAATAGGAGGCTTAGGGTTTTTAATTAGTTGTTTTAATAGATTTTTAAGGGAGTTTTAGAGGGATTTTAAGGTTGGGAGGGGGGGATTTGACGGGTAGGGGAGAGAACCCATCGGGGAGGGATCCAGCCCCTGTGCTTGTTCGCGACATTATTACATCTGGTCTGAAGGCAGGGGGGGAGGGTTCTGTTCCAGGACTAGAGGCTCGTTCAATCTGTACGGTAAGTGGGAGAGGCAGATATGGCGGGGGGGCGTATCGAGAGTTGGGAGCACGTGCTCGATGTTTGAAGGCGATCACGTGCTCCGGCCCCACAGTCCCTACCCGTTCCTCGGGCGGTCATGATCCTCAGAGCTTGGATCTTCGGTTGATGTTATGTAATGCCCGGTCTGTGGCTAATAAAGCTCCCCTGATTTGCGATCTTATTCAGGGGGAGTCTGCGGACTTTATGGGCATTACGGAGACCTGGTTGGGTCCAGAGGGGGGGGTTCCCCTTGTTGAACTGTGCCCTCCAGGTTTCCGAGCATTTCATCAGCCGAGGGCCCAAGGTAGGGGTGGGGGGGTGGCGGTTGTCATTAAGGAAGATCTAGAGCCGAGGGAGGCCACTGTTCCTCAGATTGCTGGCTGTGAATCCCTCTATGTGAGGTGGGGCCATAGGAATCAGTTGGGCTTGTTGATCTCTGGCTCCTTGCTGCGTGACCACAGCCCTGCCCGAGCTGTTGGAGGTACTTGCCTCTGTGGCGGTTGAGGCCCCCAGACTCATAGTCCTGGGGGATTTCAACCTGCCATCAGCTGGCTTGTTTTCGACTACAGCTCCGGAGGTCCCGGCTTCCATGACGGCCTTGGACCTGATTCGGTAAATGATGGCCCCACGACATGGGGAGGCACGCTGGACCTGATTTATATCTCTGGACAGTGGTTAAATGATCTGGAACTAGATGATTTAGTAACAGAACCGATGTCATGGTCCGATCATTTTCTCCTTCGCCTAGACTTCCGAACCGCCATCCACCATCGCAGGGAGACCGAACCTATATGGTGGTTCCGTCCCAGGCGCCTGATGGACCCTGAGAGGTTCCTGACGGAGCTTGGGCCATTCCCTGAGGATCTGGCCCACGGCACGACTGAGGAACTAGTTGTGGCCTGGGAGCGGGCCGCGGCTGGGGCCTTGGACCGTGTCATGCCTTTGCGACCTCTGACCCGGTGCAGATCTCGTCTGGCCCCTTGGTTCTCCGAGGGGCTGAGGGAGATGAAACGCCGGAGAAGACGTCTAGAGAGCACCTGGAGGTCCAGTCATTCCGAAGCTGATCGGACACTAGTTAGGTCCTATTCTAGGACCTACCTAGTGGCAATGAGGGAGGCGAGGCGCTCATACGCCTCCACCCTCATTGCGTCGGCAGATAACCGCCCGCCGCCCTGTTTGGTGACCCGCCTCCTTCATCAGGAGGTGCGGGATGACCCGATTGCAGGACGTGCCGAGGAGTTTAGTGGTTATCTATACGATAAAATCGCCAGCTCCGGGATGGTCTGGACCGAAATTGGGATGATCCAAGCGAGAGAGACACGTCTTGTTGAGTCTGTTTGGGATGAGTTTGACCCTGTGGCTCCCGAGGACGTGGACAGGTTGTTGGGGAGGCTCCACGCCACATGTTTACTGGACCCGTGCCCTTCCTGGCTGGTACTGGCCACTCAGGAGGTGACACGAGGCTGGCTCCAGGGGATTATCAACGCTTTGTTGGAAGGGTTTTCCTGCCGCCTTGAAAGAGGCGGTGGTGAGACCCTCCTCAAGAAGCCCTCCTGGACCCAGCTATTTTGGGTAATTATCGTCCAGTCTCCAACCTTTGCTTTGTTGCGAAGGTTGTAGAGAGTGCTGTGGCGACAGCTACCCCAATACCTGGATGAAGCCGTCTATCTAGACCCGTTCCAGTCCGGCTTCGACCCGGTACAGCACGGAGACAGCTTTGGTCGCATTGGTGGATGATCTCTGGAGGCCAGGGACAGGGGTTATTCCTCTGCCCTGGTCCTATTAGACCTCTCAGCGGCTTTTGATACCATCGACCATGGTATGCGGGTTGGGGATTGGGAGTGGGAGGCACTGTATCGTGGTTCTCCTCCCATCTCTCTGACCGGTCGCAGACGGTGTTGACAGGGGGGCAGAGGTCGACCGTGAGGGACTTCACTTGTGGGGTGCCGCAGGAGTCGATCCTCTCGCCCCTTCTGTTCAACATCTACATGAAGCCGTTGGGTGAGATCATCAGTGGCTTTGGGTGAGATACCAGCTGTACGCTGATGACACCCAGCTTGTACTTTCCACCCCAGGCCACCCCAATGAAGTTGTTGAAGTGCTGTCCCGTGTGTGGAAGCCGTGCGGGTCTGGATGGGGAGAAACAGGCTCAAGCTTAATCCTCCAAGACGGAGTGGCTGGGATGCCGGCATCCCGATTCAGTCAGCTGCAGCCGGCTGACTGTTGAGGCGAGTTACTGGCCCCAAAGGATAGGGTGCGCAACTTAGGTGTCCTCCTGGATGAACGGCTGTCGCTTGAAGATCATTTGACTCTCCAGGAGGCCTTCCACCAGGTTTGCCTGGTTCGCAGTTGCGCCCTTCCTTGATCGGGATGCCTTGTGCACAGTCATCGCGCCTCGCTACCTCGCTTGGATTATTGTAATGCTCTCTACATGGGGCTCCTTTGAGGTGCACTCGGAGGCTTCAGTTAGTCCAGAATGCAGCTGCGCTGGTGATAGAGGAGCTACGTAGCTCCCATATAACACCGCTCCTGCAGACTGCACTGGCTACCTGTGGCCTTCGAGTGCACTTTAAGGTTTTGGTTACTACCTTTAAAGCGCCCATGGCTTAGGGCCTGGGTACTTACGGGACCGCCTGCTGTTACCACATGCCTCCCACCGACCCACGCCTCTCAGAGAGGGACTTCTCAGGGTGACGCCCGCCAAGCAATATTGGCTGGCGGCCCCCAGGGGAAGGTCCTTCTCTGTGGGGGCTCCCACACTCTGGAACGACTTCCCCCGGGTTTACGCCAAATACCTGTCCTTCGGACATTCTGCCATAAACTGAAGTCACATCTTTTCATTCACAAGGGCTGGCTTGAATTGAATTTTATTAATTTTAAATTTTTATTAATTAATTTTAAATGGGGTTTTTAGTTTATTGTATATTTTTACTTCTCAGGCTAATTTTAAAATAAGTTTTTTAATTACATTTTAAATTGTACATTGTATTATCTGTTTTATTTTTGCCTGTACACCGCCCTGAGTCCTTCGGGAGAAGGGCGGTATAAAAATCAAATAAATAAATAAATAAATAATAAACACTCCAAAACCTGCTGTCCAATGCAGTGGCTTTATGCTATCTGCTGGACTGATCAACCCTGTTTTAAGAATGGAATTGGGTTGAAAACTTAACCTGCTCCCTGTTGCTTCTGGTTATATCAACCATTAAGAATTAAGTTCATCTCCTTGTGCATAATCTTAGATTAGATTACTTTCCTTGGCCAATAAAATCATATCATGCTGTATCTTGCCATTGGCTGTGGCTAAATTTGATTTTTGAGTCAAATTCAATGCTGAATTTAATTATTTAAGCCCCACACAATTTCACACTAATTATCTGAAGAGGAACTTCCTTTGCTGTCCTTCTCCTGTGCCCCAACAATAAGATGCTGTTGGTTGCTACAAAAAATGGTCTTTTCATTACCTATTAGCAATAGAAGACCTTTTAATTCTCCTGATCAATTTAAATAAAGTCCCACTCTTTGTATGTTCACATGCCTTCAAAACATGCCTTTGAAAATCACCTTGACTTTTTTTTTTATCTTCCATTCAGTGACCTGCTGTCTCTTTCCTCATGGGTGCTATATGTGTGCCAGTGCCATCTTTGCCCCCTCCCCCATCCCATTTGCACCTTGGATTTTAATCGGAACACTTTTTTGGCCCTTTATCTGCTAGATTCAGCAGGTACTATACATCAGGAGTCTCCAACCTTGGCAACTTTAAGACTTGTGGACTTCAACTCCCAGAATTCCTCAGCCAGCAAAGCTTTGCTGGCTGAGGAATTCTGGGAGTTAAAGTCCATAAGTCTTAAAGTTGCCAAGGTTGGAGACCCCTGCTATACATAAAGCTAGACTGGTGTCATATTATCCAGGTTCCACCCCTTCCTGCTTCTGTGAAGGGGAGGGGTGTCTTTTAGAATGATGTCAAACCAGCACCACCTCTTATATGCTTCTGTGAAGAATGGGTGTGACGTTACTTAGCCCCCACAGAGTGTGTACCTCAGTGTTCTCCTTCAGATCATTTTGATCCTTGAATCCATATTCAAATTCACATTAATAGTCTGTGAAGTGGTTTGCTGTTCTATTGAAATGTGCCATTCTGTCACCCCTATGGAGAGGGAACTGCATTCAATTGCTTGCTTCCATTCACGGAAGCCTAGGTTTGTTTTCTGTGCTGGCTCCATATGTTGGCACTTCCTCAGGATCTGGAAGAGCAGATTTGTTGTGTGAAAATATTGTAGATGTGGAATGGTGTGTAGGAGGCTATTCATACCAAAGTGCCAAGCCCTGTGCAGTGTTACTGGTATAATCTTAACTAAGGCTGTGGTTCAAGTGATTTCGCAGAAGAGAATTCAGAAATTGATTTTTAAAAATATCTGCCAATAAACTCTAAAAAATTTCCTTTGCCCTTGATAAAAATCTAGTCAGAAGAGAATGCAGTTTTAACCCCTGGAAAGTACCAAGTTGGCAGAGAGTAATGTAAGGTTTGGATAGACTTCTATGAAGGTTTAGAGTACTGTACAAATACAGCACCTCTACTATGATCATTATTCTTACCCAACATTATATTCTGTATCTTCTGTTCATTCACATGGTAAACGATGCTGGTATGGCTCTTTCAACATAAAAAAGGCTAGATTGTTAACTCGCATCCCTAATTCAGAAAACCAGACTTCCCAAGAGATGATGTTGCAAGATTTCAGCCATTTTTCTTAAAAGTTGAAGGTCTATAGATCCAGGGGTGTTGCAAATAGACAGATAGCTCCCCCAGGTGGTTATGTTCTCCTTCCTGAACATTCCTTCTATTCCACCAAGCCAAGTTAAAAAAAATCACGTATTTACTTTACAGTATTGATTTTGTGAGAAGAGTGGTCAAGCCAATTATAAAGAGCTTTAGCTCAGATCAAATCCTAAAAGATTCTGGGAGTCTTTGAAATTCACTCTGGCTAAAAATCATTCTTTTTGAAGTTAGTGTATAATTCAACATTTTTTAAAAAAAATAGAGGGAGGAGGTAATGAACAATATAATTAGAGAAAACGT
This sequence comes from Ahaetulla prasina, assembly GCF_028640845.1. Taxonomy (NCBI): domain Eukaryota; kingdom Metazoa; phylum Chordata; class Lepidosauria; order Squamata; family Colubridae; genus Ahaetulla; species Ahaetulla prasina. The sequence goes on along the minus strand of NW_026682497.1, from coordinate 14,160 downwards.
ATTCTAGTTGCATAGCGACCAACCCTTCATAAGGCATGTAGAAGTAAGGGGATTTTTGGACAACTTACAAACAATGTGTAGTGCTGACAAACAAAAACTAGGAAAGAAATAAAAGATGAATCCCTCTGGATTTTTCAAGTTTTACTGCTTTTGGTGAAATCCTGGCAAGAAAAAAACTAGAACTTTCAAAATGGCAAGATCAGACAGTAGTTTTTAACATTGTTAAATGGGGTGAGAGTAGGATTGCATTAGCCATGCTATGAGCTCTCATTTATTTCTCTCATTGCTGGTTCATCCAATAGGATGCAGCAATACAGACATTTATGAAATCTGTAAATGTCTATGTATGCTTTGGAAAACAATCCCTACCATATATTTTTTTCAATTATTAAGTTTGAGAACAAAAATAAAAAAGAGCAGGTGTCAGTTTCAGGACTTGTCTGATATTACTAAAACTTTGTTATAAACTGAAAAGTAGTACCTCCAACACAAGATGTAGTCTACCTGTTTAAAAAAAACCAACTAAAAATAGATTTTTTGTAAATACATGTGGGGGGGGGGAAGGAATATGGACTAACTTGCATGAGAAGATTCTTCTTTGTCTCTTTATTGATAAAGAACTATTGGTGAAGATCATATCCACAGCCCTATGCTACAAACCAATGAAGATTTTGCTACTGTAATGCTGCATGATAGTTTCTTCGACTACCCCATCTTGATCTTGATAAATTCCATACACTTCAGATATAGCCTAGGAGAATATAAAAGAATGTAAACTGTATGCAAGAATATACAATATACTTATATACAGTATAATAGACGAGGTTATTAATATTCTTTTAGTATCAGAATCCTGTGGCATGAAAAAGCAACATTAAAGATTCTATTTTGAAGAGTATTTAATCTAAAATGAGATTTGGAAACTATTTCTGTTGTAACTAATGAATGTCATGCTTGTGCTGCTTTCTTATGATAACATGAGCTCCTTTATCTTATGTTGGTAAAAGTATAAGGCTAATTGCAATTGAGCCTTTGCTTTAAAGGTGTAGCTTTGGGATCTTGCCAAATCCCACCAATTCCTGTTACCGCTACCCAGCGGATCAGCATCATTAGCTGATTATTGAGACACTAGTGAAATATTGCAATAATGATCTTGCACGATAGTAAACACTTTCTTGAATTGCTTTGCATATTGCATTATGGAGCTCCACAAATTCCATCTAATATAAATTTCATTGTCATTCCATATACAACTTCAATCTCAATTATTACACAATTTCTTTATTTCAGAAATGATTGGGGGAAAATGCTGTATGTGTGTGGTATGTGTGTGTGTGTGTGTGAGAGAGAGAGACAGACAGACGAAGATGCTATGGAATGGTTTAATAATTGGAAATCATCTATTGGGAATCATTTGGACGACAAGTATTTGGTCTCAATTTTGTTCTTCCTGTTTGCCATAATGAAAATACTCACCAATTCACTCCTCTTTAAGTTTTTGAATGTTCAACCAATATTGTAATATTAATATTATACATATACAATATTGTAATATTAACATTATGAGCCATGGTAGCACAGTGGTTAGAATGCAGTACTGCAAGCTACTTCTGCACACTGCCGGCTGCTTGCAATTTGGCAGTTCGAATCTCACCAGGCTCAAGGTTGACTCAGCCTTCCATCCTCCGGAGGTGGATAAAATCTGGACCCAGATTGTTGGGGGCAATATGTTGACTCTGTGAACCGCTTAGAGTGGGCTGTAAAGCACTGTGAAGTGGTATATAAGTGCTATTGCTATACAAAAACACACTCCTACCTCCTTCCTTATCTTTTCCATAGGAAAAAAGATACAGCTTCTGTCATTTGTTGCTCTTTTTTGAAGATTGGTCAGAATTTTGAACGGAAAAAAAATAAGACTTTTTCATATGTCAACCATACATATTTCTGCTTTTTCAGATCTCTAGCTGGAATTCGACAGCCTGAAATAAAGGTTCACCTGCAGTCAAACATAAACTATTTCTTCTATGTGAGAGCAGTTAATACCTTTGGTATAAGTGAACAGAGTGAAGCTGCTCTGATTTCAACAAAAGGTAGGTAAACTAAAGAAAACTTCACAACAAATAGAGAAAACGTACAAACATTAACATTATTTCTTGCATATACTTTCCAAAAAAAAAAAGCTGAATATTCAGATGAATCTGTCATTTGCACCTCTATAACGGTCTGGTTCAGTTCTGCAACTCAACAAGAAAGACACAGAATTCAGAGGATAATTAGAACTGCAGAAAAAATAATTGCTACCAACCTGCCTTCCATTGAGGACCTGTATACTGCACGAATCAAGAAGAGGACCGTGAAAATATTTACAGATCCCTCACATCCTGGATATAAAATGTTTCAACTCCTACCATCAAAACGACGCTACAGAGCATTGCACACCAGAACAACTAGACACAAGAACAGTTTTTTCCCGAAGGCCATCACTCTGCTAAACAAATAATTCCCTCAACACTGTCAAACTAAATCTACACGACTATTAATCTTCTCATCGTTTTCATCACCAATCTCTTTCCACTTATGACTGTAACTTTTTGTCGCTATCATTAAGGGTTAAATTGCAACCTATGACCATCATTTGTGTTGTAAATGTTGTACCTTTGATGTATGTATGTATGTATGTATGTATGTATGTATGTATGTATGTGTATATATATATATATATATATATATATATATATATATATATATATATATATATATATATATATCAGGCTTCAGCTCCCAAAGCATAGTGAAGCCTGAAGATGACAATGAGACTTCAATGATTGATGACACTTCATTTGCCAACCAAAGACCTATATACAAACACCCGTGAAAACCTCAGAAAACATATATATATAGTCTATTCTCTCCCTCTCTTCCTCCCTTGAGACACAAACATGTAGAATTGGCTTATGTCAGTCAGTATCTCACCAGAGCCTTGGCGGCACAGTGGTTAGAATGCAGTATTGCAGGCTAACTCTACCCACAACCAGGAGTTCGATGCTGACCGGCTCAAGGGTGACTCAGCCTTCCATCCTTCCGAGGTCAGTAAAATGAGGACCCAGATTATTGGTGGCTATATACTGACTCTAAACCACTTAGAGGAGGCTGTATAGCACTATGAAGCAGTATATAAGTCTATCTTCTACTTGATAGAATATTTGATGCAAAGACTGATAGGAAGTTTGCATTAGTAAAGATATGTAAAAATACAAAGAAGTGATAAAAGGCTGCGCCATATGTTACATCTGATAGCAAATTGATAAAATGTATAAAAGTATACTATCCCCCCTATATTTAAATTTTTTTAAAAAAAGAATTATGGCAAAAAAAATCTCTGGAGAACAATTGAAGGCTAGATATACAAGGCAGCATTGGTTTTAGTGTTTAACCATGACTTTTTGGCTTAATTGTATTGTGCACAATAGCTATATGAGCAGAAGGAAGTTTATGATGGGTCATTTCATTGTATTGGGAGCATAAATAGTATTTGAAGGTTGTGACTCTGCAAAAGTTTGGATTAATTGTCTTCCTGGATGCTGTTATTCCAGACATTTATCAAAAGAAAATCAAACACATATTCTATATGAGTTGGGAGTGAATACTATATTGGTTGCTTTCCAGATACCTTGTTTCAGATGTAAATAGGTTAATGGTCACTGATTCAATTGACTATGCTTTCAAAGATTGTAAGAATGTTCCACAGTGAAATGAGGGGAAAAATTGATAGATTATATTTCATCAGCTTTTACCTTACATTCCTAAATCAATCTTGGTTTTCTTTCCTTTGTTTCCCACAACTATGGCCCCATCTGGTTTTCCTCTAATTATTTTTGTATCAATAGGATTCTTTATACGCAAGCCATTTGTTTTTTAAAAAGATCTTGTTTCTAGAGATAGGTGTGCAAATTAAATCCTCATAAATTTCTGTGGCAGATGTTTTGTGAAATTCTCCAAAGAGGTATCTGAGTTAAAATGCAGCTCCTTCCCTAGTAGAAACTCCAGTTGTCAATCTTTCTCTGGACCAAAGTCAATGTGTAATGAATAAGTGCGTTTGAGGGGGAGTGACTATTTCTGATTTATATAAAAAACCAAATCAATAGTGAAGATGTTTGTGTTTTGAAAGGAAGGATATGAGAGGGAAAAAGGTAAGGTCTCCTTTTAGCTGAACTTAACTCCTGGTAACTTCATGGACTTGGAGAAGGACCTTTTCCTTATCCCTTCTTTGGGATGCTTTTTCAGCTTCCTGGGCTTAATATTTACCTTTTTAAAAAGTGTACTTTGTGTACGTTTACATGTGAAAAGCCTGATTGGGAAACTTATATGCTGTAAAAGTAATATTACATTGAGATGGTATTGTGCACATTTACATTTTTAAAAAAATCTGTGGAAAATTGTGCACATAAGCTCTGCAAATTAGGCTAAAATGCAAATGGAAAAGGATGCCCTTGGGATTCTTGTGAATCATTTTTAGTTGCTGCTCTCATGTAGGATAGGAAAATAGACCAAATTGATCACAATCCTTTTCCTTTGCTCTTTAGTGCTGAAGGGATGAGCTCTGCCTTTGAGCATAATGTTCTAATGGTTTCGTGGTTAGTAGAATGAATCCAAGTTTCTAAATTCAGATCAAATCTTAGTCTGGGAAAATGTGATGATTTTTCCATTGACTTGAATAATAAAAAAAAACCAACCAGAAATAGCTGCAGGTGCAGTGGTTAGAATGCAGTACTGAAGACTACTTGCCTGCAATTTGGCAGTTCAAATCTCATCAGGTTCAAGGTTGACTCAGCCTTCCATCCTTCTGAGGTCAGTAAAATGAGGACCCAGATTGTTGGGGGCAACATGCTGACTCTGTAACCTGCTTAAAGAGGGCTGTAAAGCACTGTGAAGCGGTATATAAGACTAAATGCTATTGCTATTGTGTATTAAAGTTGGCTTTTAAGACCCTTATTTCTCAATGCTTAATTGAAAAAGAAATAGGGAGGCCTACCAATCTCACACAATATTGTTTCCATAATAGTGATTTCTATACTTCTTAATAGTGATTTCTATAGTTTTTACAATACAACATGAACAGCCATTTCCCTCATTCACGAAATGGTGTTTATTTTTTGCCTATGAATTACAATAGGAACAAGATTTCATATAATGAGAGAACTTGTTCACCCTGTACTGCAAGTATCACCCAATGGAACCATGATATCCCTTCCGGATGATGCTAATCTCCCTGGGTAAGTTTTTATTGACTCCTGTTTTTCTTTCTATTGGATAATATTTTTAAAAAGATATGTGGATTAGAGACCATGAAAAATGGAAAACAGACTTCTTTCATAGAAGGAAAATTCCTTCCTTCCTCCCTCCCTCTCCCCCCCCCCCCGTTCCTTTCCTTTCCTTTCCTCTTTTCTCTTTTTTCCACTTCAGGTTAGTTAACTAGCAGCCTATGTTGTCATCTTTTAAAAGTCTTTGTTGGATAGTTTTCTTTGCCAAATGGTTTGGATTAAGGAAGGCATAATAAAGGACAATAGAAAACCATCCATTTAGATGCATGTAAATCCATCAAAATATCCACCCGCCTTTTGCTGCTTTGGTGTGTTACTCTGGGTCCCTCTCCAGCCATTCTGCAGCACCAACTGGCCCTTGGAACTTCAATTTTACACAGGTTATTTTTGTCCTTTAAATAGCAGGTTGCTTGTGGTCTTGATCAAGATCATGTTTATTACACTTCGTAGAGCTCTGTAACCCTTTCTCTACATATCTCAACTAGTAAACAAGATAGAGAAAGAATGCCGGGCATGCCTTCTGGGATTCTTTCCAACTCTTATACCAAGCAGAGGATGTTTCTATTTTGTCTGTGTGATGAAATAACATGTTGCATCTGCATATGCATTTTTTGCTGTTTCCCAATGACTGTTCCGCATTCATGTATGTGTATGTCTTATTGGAAGCGCTTGAGGACTACATATACTCTATTCAGGGTCATGTAATTAGGAGGAGAGGGGATTTCGTTCTAATAGATATATTCTAAATGATTTTCCAATTGACTCTCCCATAAGATGAATTGGAGGAATCTGAAGGGGATTTTCAAACCCAACCATCTCCCCACCACACCAAATGTAATCTTATTCTGTTTGTTTTTGGAGAATTGTCCTGTTGACAGAGTTCTGAGTCCCTTCTTATTTCTTTAATTCCCACTTTCCATTGGCTTGGAAAAAATAGCATGTTAGGGAAAGCCTCTGGAATTCTTTCCCCACCCCTATATCAACAGTAGCCATAGAAAGTGCCTGCATATTTCTTCTGCGCAATAAAGTTACATATTGCATCCATACAGACTTTCTGTCCAGAAATGACTCAGGATGTGTGAATATATATTGCCTGGGTGTGTAAGTGGTATCTGGATGCGTGCAGATGTGTTGTGTATGTGTGAGAGAGGGGCTAATCAGAATGGAGATATATGTGTTGCCTGGATGTGTGTGTCTTAGTTGGGTGCACATGTGTTGCATTTATATATTTCTATTCTCCACTCATGTACATCTATGTCTATTTGGGCCCACACATGTGAACAGGGTAACCTGCTCCACTCCAGACCACATCATCTGGAGGAAGAGAGATTTATGAATCAACAAATCAAATTCTAAACTATTGCCCACCTGCATTTGAGGAATTTAAACTGGATTTTTTTTCTCTGGATTGGGCCTTATTGAATTTAGTCTTTCTTTTGATGACTTCTTGTCTCCAGTTTTGCTCTTTTTTCATTCTGTTTCCATAAAGGTGTCCTTCTGTCAGACACCAGAGTCCTTTTACATCAGGATCTCCAACCTTGGCAACTTTAAGATTTGTGGAACTCTGAGACTTGAAGTCCACAAGTCTTAAAGTTGCCACGGTTGGAGACCTCTGTTTTACATCATTTATTTCTTATCTTTCTATTGGTTTTGAAAGGGGAAAGGAGTTTTCTCTCACCCCAAACGCTGCTAAACCAGGTTATGGTGAAAAGCTAAGGGACTTGAGACCTCTTTGGTTTTTGAGCTGGCATGGTTGTTTTGGAATGCAAGGCCACTTTTCTTTGTCATCTCTTTGTGCAGAAGCCCACCAGTGTTGGGTGAGCTCTTGCCTGCCCAAGGATGGCATTACTGGGAAATCACCGTCAGTGATTGTGGAGCTTACAAGGTTGGGATCTGCTCTTCAACGCTCCTAGAAAGCAGTGACCTGGGACAGAAAAACAATTCTTGGTGCTTACATTGCTCCAACAAAACAAGGTGTCTGAAGAAGCTCTTTAATGAAACTTCTCTTAATGTCCTCTAATGTTTTTCTTAGTGGGCACAGGTGGTCTTTTGAAATTAATGCCCAAATTTGGATCACAAAGTTGGATTTTTTTTCAAATTTTCCTCAGTCACATGCATCTGCGTATGAGGGGGGAGAGGGGATTTCAAATAATTCAGGAAGGCAAAAACCACTGAGTGTAAAAAGTGGCAAGGCTTCAGCTTTGCTGACACAGCTTCTACCTCCTCTGATGGACATCCTAATCCAAATGAAAGAGAGAGTGCTCCACAAAAACAATGTAAGTTTCTTAAAAGAGAGAACTGATAGCAAAATAACAAGTTGGAAGTAATAGTCAAGGAATATTAGTGCAAATGAGAATAAAAATAATCCCCGGCAGAAGCAGAGAAGATGACTTGTTTCAAAATTGGTTGAATGACTGATTACTATCCTTTCAAGTTAGTGCTGATTCTTAACAATAATATAGATTTTTTTTCTTCACAATCTGCTCCTAATCTGGTTCTTTATGTCTTACAATGGTGCACCTCAGTGGTGGGTTTCAAATTTTCTTACTACCGATTCTGTGGGTGTGGCTTGGTGGGCGTGGCATGGCTTGGTGGGCGTGGCATGGGAAGGATACTGTAAAATCTCCATTCCCACCCCACTCTGGGGGGAAGGTTACTGCAAAATCCCCATTTCCTCCCAATCAGCTTGAACTTGGGAGGCAGAGAATAGATGGGGGTGGGGCCAGTCAGAGGTGGTATTTACCAGTTCTCCGAACTTTCCGCTACTAGTTCTCCAGAACAGGTCAGAACCTACTGAATACCACCTCTGGTGCACCTGTATCTTAGTCCATCCACTTTGCTACTGGTTGGCCTTTTCTTCTAGCACTTTCCTAGCATAGGGAAAACTAGCTTTTCCAAAAAGCTAGTTTTCACATAATATGTCTTAAATTTACTAAAAGTAGGATTCTGTAAACCTCTAGTAAGAACTCTGGGTTGATTTGTTTGATTATTCATTTTTGGGTTTTTCTGAATATCTATGGCATTCTCAGGTATTTTCTCCAACATCATATCTCAGAAACATCAGTGTTCTTCTTATCTTTCAAAATTCAGATTTCCACACTTAGAAATGTAAATAGTCAGAGAGAGAAATGAAGGAAAGCAAAAAACAAATTAGAATGCCAACCTTATTTCCCAATCTAGCGTTCTGCAGAATTTTTGGGGCTGCAATACCCAGAATTCCCAGACAGCCCATGGTTTGAATTCTGGGAATTATGGTCCCAACACATCTGGAATAATTCTGGGAATTATTCCATCAATCTTTCCCAATTAATTGGGAAAGATTGATGGAATAATTCTCTAAGCTTGTTTAAATGTGCTCTCCTGAAATCCAGTGCATGGACAACTGTGTTATAAGCTCTGCCTAGGGATTTCAGACTATCTTGGACCAATAGCAGTCCAATATTTTTTTTAATGTCCGGTGACAGAGCACTCACAGTTCTAGGAGTCAAGCTGTTTCATTGTGTAATACAGGGGTGTCAAACTCACCCTGGCCCAAAGGGTGCTTAGATCTGGCCCATGGGGCTACCCTGGAAACAATGAAGGACCAGCGCACAGTGCCTCTGCCAGCGAAAATGGAGCTTCGTTTTCATTGGCAGAGGATTACAGGAGGCCATCTCAGCTGAAAACGGAGCTCACGAGGGCCACGTGCGGATCTCTCAAGCTCCATTTTCACTGGCAGAGGGTTGCAGGAGGCTGTCACAGCCAAAAATGGAACTTGGGAGCCCATTTTTGCTGGCAGAACACTCAAGCCATCACAGGCACCCCCGACATAAGCAATGTCAAGCTGGCCATGCCCACCCTGCCCTCCGAGGTCAAACACAACCCTGATGCAGCCCTCAATGAAACTGAGTTTGACACCCCTGGTGTAACAGCTCTCACGGTCAGAAAATAACTCCTTATTTTGAGTTTGTGTTTGAATAAATTTACACCCGTTTCCCTATGATAGCCTTTCAAGTATTGGAAGACTGCTATCATGCTTTGCTTTTGTCTTCTCTCCTTTAGGCTAAGCATATCAGGTTCTTACAACCAAGTTTCATAGAATTTGACCTCCAGGTGCTTCGCCATCTTTGTTGTTTTTCTCTGCACTGTTTCCAGTTCCTCACCATCCTTTTTTTGTATTGTGGTGACTAAAACTATCACGTCCCATAATCTTAACATTACTCCATTGTTTATATAATCCAACGGTTGTTTCTATTAGGATCATATTCTCTTTCCTGCATTAGGATTTCTTGTTTTTGCCTGTTTCCATACTTCCATTGGCAGTTTTTCATCATCATCTCCATGCTGTTTCATTTATAACTGAAATTGAATAATTTGTAAACAAATTTGAATGCAAGCTTCCATCTCTCTCTACGAGAGAACGGGATGAACAAAATTTCACCATAAGGTCCTCTTCCTGATTTTCTGGTTGTATAATTTTCATTAACTGAAATAGGAGCAGAGTTTTGAACCCTTGCAATTTGTTGTTGTAATGAATCCTCCAACCATGAGATCCATCTGTCTTATCCTGGGGCAATTTGCTGCATAGTTAATACATTGCTCCCACGGCTGCTTCGCTCGAGGTCATCCTGATGATATAACTGGTATTGGGAGCGAAAGAGAGACCAGTTTCCTTGGATGGAATCCAGAACTTATAATGCTGGATGATTGTTAGCTAGGAATAGTACTCTAGTGATATACTCTGTCTCGTTTTTCTGGCAGATAAGGTCACATTGTGGTGGTTTTCAGACTTCTCGTCTCCATATCTAATTAGTATTTTTAATTTAACACTCATCATCCATTGAAAAGGGTGGTTAGTATCTGTAATACTGCATTTCAAAATGAGTGCTTAATGAAATGAAGTGCGGCATATATACTTCCTTAGTAATTACTTCAGCTGCCCTGTTAAAATGAGCATCTTGATTAATACTATGGTGATACTTATTTCTGTGTGGAAATGCATTTGTTAAGGGAGATATATGGAGATGAGTAGGTCAGACATACAGTATTCTCCCTCAGGCCCCGTTGTTAGATTTTATACAGAAAAAATGCTGGAATCCATATAGCCAATTTGTCACCATATATTGTAGGTTAATTTAGGTTAACCTGTAGATTAACAACCCCCTCGATCTCTGCTTCCCACCCATCCATTTTCTGTTGTCATATTGATGTATTCTTATTTTCTTGTTCATTATTCTCTTGTTCTATTATTTTACTTCTGTTTTGTTTACACTTCTTTCCATTTCTTCCTTTTTATTGTTGTAAGCCACCTAAAGAAGCCCCATGGTGCAGTGGTGAAATTCTATTTTTTTTACTACCGATTCTATGGGCGTGGCTTGGTGGGCTTGGTGTGGCTTGGTGGGTATGGCAGGGGAAGGATACTGCAAAATCTCCATTTCCACCCTACTCCTGAGGGAAGGATATTGCAAAATTTCCATTCTCACCCCTGGGACCAGACAGAGGTGGTATTTGCCAGTTCTCTGAACTACTCAAAATTTCCGCTATCGGTTCTCCAGAACCTGTCAGAACCTCTTGGATTTCACCCTTGCTGTGGTGTGATGGATGCCAAATAAATTAAACAAATAACATTTTTAAATAACATGGTTAAATAAATAACATTTATTAACAAATACAATGAATAAATAAATCCCCCAAACTAGTTCTAACATTAAATTATGCCAATGGGTTTAGGGAACAAATGTTACAATAATCAGCAAATGTGCCTTGCCTGCTCTCCTAAGCTTTGTGTTTCTGTGTGGAGGATAGAGTCCACACACACACACCTTCTTCTTATCTACCAATTGCTTTTGAACAGTCAGTTCTGTATCTAGAAGGAAGAGAGGTATATCATCTTGCTTATAGGCAATATACATTATGTAGAGCTGCCCCTATCTTGATCTGGTATCCTTTTAATTTGTTGAGTTGCAACTCTCCTAATTCCTAGTTAGAATAAAAATTCCTGGTCTGAAACCTGCCTGAGAATGCAGGTAAATGCAGAGCAATGCATTTGGAAGGACATGAAGCAGATAAATGATATATAATATCCCAAAGAGTATACAATAACTCAGAAAATAGGTATTGCTTTTCTTGCCCAAAATAAATCCAGTCAAATGCTTGTCTTTTTGAATGATCCTGTGTATATATCCTAATTAAATTGTGTTCTTATTCAGGGTTTTTCTCATTGCAAAAGAGAAATGTTGGGATGCATTGTTAGCGACAGGATTCCAGATTCTTATTCCTAAAATCTAAAAATAAAGTAACCTATTGAGATCTCTTTCTAAACAGATGGTTGAGTTCTGCACAGTACTTTTCAGATCTCAAAAACTTTTTTGTTGATCCAAGGAGTAGGTTACAAATTGGCCTTTGCAGTCAGGTTAGCATTAGATGAGATTTAGTGTTGGACTAAACGAATTCTATGATGGAAGTTTGCCATAGATTTGTACTGATTTTATATATTTTTTTGCTCTTTGCAGTTCTGCATTTAAAGTTCTGCACAATGGCGATGAGTGAAATTATTGTGACTGAACAGCCTGCCCGGATTGGCATCCTGCTAGACTACAACACTGGAAGACTCCTATTTCTCAATGCAGAAAGAGGGCAGTTGTTGTCTGCTATCAAGTACAAATTCACTAAAGCAGCTTATCCTGTTTTTGTACTGGAACAATCAGGGTTTCTCAACCTGCATACAGGCATGGAACTACCGGAATTTGTAAAGCAAAGCTGAACATTCTCTTCCAAATCACATTCAAAAGAAAAAGAAGAATTTGGTAAAAAGACTTGAGATGGATTTTTGTCTTGATATTCAATGGCCATGATTCACAGAAACACTCAAGAGTGTTTGGTGCCCTCTATAAGAAGGCTCTATAAGCCTTCTATTCAGAAACATTACACATACACACACACACACACACACACAAACAGAAACTCAGAAATGGTGGGGAAGTTTCAAGAGCAGATCCCTTAGGGGGAAAAAAACCCGAGAAACTAACAGAGTACATATAATCCATCCACAGGCCTGCAAGGTATTTGGATGGTGCCCAAATTCTTTCCCCAAGTTATTTCTATTCACTGGGATCATGTGCTCAATGCTCGCAGAGAAATCCTAAATAGAATCTCGCCACTTAACTATTTTTCATGCACTGTGTTGCAGGTATCAAATTACTTTCTGGAGGGAAAATGTTTATGTTACTATATTAATAATGATATATTAAAATAATGGATTAAATATTAATATTAATTAATACCCAAAGATGTGATGTGCTCATGCAACACCTATTGGCTGAAGGGTACTAGAAGCTGCTTTTTCATTAGTTCCTTGGTTTAAGGGTCCAACACAACTGGCAACACCAAGCAAGCAAGAAGAGACAGATTTCAGGAAGGTATCTTTAATGCTAATCAGAAGTAAACATGAAATTTTGGAAATACAAATAAGAATTTTCTACCTTCATTAACAGTGCATTAAAACCAGTCAAGCTTCTCTGAGAAATTTGAAATGCACCTTTTCAGATTTCTCTCCACTTGTGCGTAGTGGATTCATGTCCTTTTTATTTATTCAAAACATTTATATAGCCGCCCATGACTGGCGTAGTGGTCTAGAGGTGGAGCTCTCACCTCACAATCAAGAGGCTGTGAGCTGGATCCTAGGTAGCAGCAGATATTTCTCTGAGTGCAAACTCTCTGTGTGTGTCAGGAAGGGCATCCAGCCAATGAACGCTCAAACTCCATTCAGTTGCCTCATCGCCACCCCAATGCAAGGAATTAAAGGGTCATTAAAAGAAAAAATATATATAGCTGCCCATCTTTCAACCAACTTTGGCAGCTGCCAATCAAAAATTAGGTATCAACTGACTCATCCATCATCTCTTCATTATTTATATCTTGGATAGACCATCATGGAGAAAATCTATGTGGTTGCTAAGAGTCAACAATGAATTGATCATACATCATCATCATCATTATCATCTCCATCTCCATCTCATCTATTCCTTCTTCAGCCTCCCTACAGTCTCTCACATTTGAAAATAAGTAGCACACTTAACAAATACCCATGTGCAGGGTTGGTTCTACTCTGGAGCGGAGTGAAGCAATTGAAGGGTAGGCAGCAGCAATGTCAGCCATTCCTTCCAAGCATCCTTTTCTCTGGGAAAGTACAGATGTATGTACCATGCAGCCTATTCTGGGCCTCCTAAACTACTTTCCAGGCATGTTTACTTGAGTTTGGCAGCTAATCTATTATACATCTGTGCTTTTTACATCATTCTTACCATATATAATTAACAAAACAACCTTTAAAATATAAAAAAACCCCTTAGAAATGAAAAGAAAAGGGAAAAAAACCTTCCAACTCTATATTTCTGCTTTTAAAATTTTTTGTAGCAAGCAAGGCTAAATTTAAATGCAATGGGGAGAAGTCAGATGTTTCCAAGGTACAGCATAGCTTATCCTCTGTAACCCTTGGAGCCCAAGCTGGAAAAAACAATGACTGTCTATCAAAGATAAACACTAATTTCCACTGTCAAATAAGAGCAGAACCAGAATTCCACTCCTTTAAATGGTACTGATATCCAAATCATGTGTACTGGTTTTTGTCCCAGGGGGAAAAAAAAAAGAGGTTGGCTCAATGCCAGCTTCACACCCTGGGGTATGAATGATGTTCTTGCAAATGTAGAGACCAGAGCTTTTCATTTTCTTTACAGCAACCCTTCCTTGACTCCTGCAATTCTTGACAGGCCCCTGCAGCTGCTATTTAAAACGGAAACAAAATGGGCACATTAAATATACCCATGCTTTTTATATAACACCATTTGGCCCTGCTCAGAGC
>NW_026682496.1:0-6020 GCF_028640845.1 Ahaetulla prasina | reverse complement strand
AATGCTGAACAGGACAAGGGAGTTCTAGGTTCAAGTCCACCTTCACTCACAATGGCAGGCAACTTTGCTTTATAATTCCATGGAATTTACCATGGACAATAACATGCAGTTTCTATTCAAAAAAAATATTGGAGGGAATATGAAAGACCAGGAGAAAAAGTGCGATATACATTTAACAAATAAATAAAATAAAGCCGGTATTTATTTATTTATGTTTTCCTAACTTGGATAATAATTTAAATCTATGTTAATATATTATTGGGAGAATTTCAATAGATATTTTATTAGACGTAGTAAAACGAAACAAAGGATGATGACTATGGATAAGACTGCAGTTGATGTGGAAGGCAAGCTATTAATGGAGATTTAATGACGTTTTATCACTTACGTAAAAGATAGCATGCACTTATGGAGATATATATATATATATGATTTTTTCCTGTGACCTTTCAGAAATTGAAAACCAACATAGATGCAGAAGAGTTATGTAACAAGAATAAAAAAAAATGAACAGGAAATAGGAGTTCATCTCCCCGAAAGATGACCAGAGCACATCATTTCAAACAGGACATTCATGTGGAAAACCCATAAATAAACCGTAAAAATCACCAAACATACCTTTTGCTTAAAGGTTGAAACATAGTGGTATAATGCTTTAATTCATAACTGCTCCATATAACTGTGATAATGGCTATTTCTCAGAAGAAATTCAGAACTTGGCAAATTTCTTGGACAGTTTATTTAAACTGAAGGTTCAAGTTCACATACTTTGTAACATTAGATAGAAGAATGAAAGATTTATCGGCTGTGGAAAAGTGGTTTGGGGAATGTGCGTTAATGTAAATTGTGTTTTATTTTTCAGTTCCATTTCTGGTCTTTTAATAAATACTGGCTAGCTATGCCTGGATTCCTGAAATAGCTTACAGACTGCTAAAATGAATTTTGTCTAGGAACTGGTGCTGCTTTGTGCAATACAGGCTGCCAAGAGCACAAAAGTTTCAGGTTTGATGCATTGTGAGCTGGTACGACATGGAAAGTAGACACAGCTTGTTTCTGCAAGTTGTAAATGCAAAATAATGCTCCTTTAGAAAAGGATGCACTGTGTATATTGGCTGTAAATTAGCGCTCTCATGATATTCTGGTTGATATTTAGGTTAGTGCTAGGCAGTCCAGTGGGAGCTCTTGAAAATGGAGACTCTTTTAAGAGTCCATAGGACTTTTCCAAGCAGATAGTTAAAATTCTTTCTCTTAAATAGAGGAATGATGCAGCTGTTTGCTTTCTCTGCCAAATTGAAAGGGGACCTGGCCAGAGAGGAAACGTATCTGAAATTTCTTAATTGCAGAGGTATTATTTAAGGAAAGTCTAGAGATTCTATGAAAATAATGTTTGCTGTATGAAGATATCATGGGTAATGGTCCCTTTGCTAAATGTTTGTCACTGACTGGTGATGGTATTTCTACCCTAGCAGGTTTTAACCTACTTAAGTGTTTGATTTAAACACAGCTGTTATGTATTAACAGTTGTGCCTTTAAATATTTGAGCGGGAAATCAGCACGTTGCTGATTGGACGAAGCCTCCAGCAGAACTGTATAAAAGGAGAGGTTTTTCCCCCAGCCTGTTGCTGGGTTCACCCTATATTAAAGAGCTGTTGTCACTACCCTGGTCTCCAGCCTCGTTACTTCCCGAACTTAACATTGGCGACGAAGGTGGGATTTCGAGGCTAAGGAGAACCAGAACCGAGCTGAAGCACGCTAGTTCAACCCAGCAAACTCAGGGCAGAAACGCGAAATGGCAACACGCCACCCGCACTGCATAACCCGGCAAGGAAAATGGGAACATATATGACCCGCTTCGAAAGCTTAGAAGCCAACGAATTACAGGATCTGATAACCGCAACGGGCTTACTTCCTAAGCCATTGGGCCGGAGGTAATCGAGATTGCGAAGTTCTGGCAGAGCCAACGCCGACAATCGGTATCGGGCCGACTCTGCAGACCTTGCTGAAGAACCATTTCGCACCGACGCCCGTCCCAAATACGTGCAGCGGTTTGAATTCGAGAGACGAGACAGATGGAGGCGAGTCCATCGGTGACTACATGGTCATGAAGAAGAGCGCCCAAGGACTGCGGATACCGAGACTTAGACGAAGTGCTACTCGAGCAACTCATCCGAGGGGTCAAGGACATCCGCCTACGGCGACGACTGCTAGCCAGGAGCAACCTGACATTAGCCACCGCTCTGACGAGGCCAGAGCACGAAATGTCTACTAAAGCAGCAGAGACTCTGCAAAAGCCTCTTCAATCCAAGGCGAAGCGCAAAGCCAACGCCAGTACACCAGGAGGAGATTCAGTCCGAATCAAGGTGAGGGCGAGGATGAGGAAGGGGTCTGCCGGACCGAGAAACGCGACACTGAGGACCGTGGACGCGGAAGCTGCGGAGGGCAGCATCAGCGCCAACGCTGCAGGTTTAAAGACGCAACATGCGGGCGGTGTGGGAAGAAAGGACACTTAGCTCAGGTTTGCAGAGCGCCCAACCTTCCCGAAAATTCAAATCGCCAATCAAACGCTGAACCGAAAGGCGGCCCGCGATTGGTTCAAACAAGAAAGGCGCCAAGTCTAACCAAACGACTGTCATTATAGGCCGCTACCAACCAAAGTGGAAAAGAAGATTTTCACAAAGCCCAAGATCGAGGGAGTACGGTGCAGGCTTGAAGTAGACACGGATCAGCGATCACCATCATGTCCTGGGACACCCTGGCGAAGTCGCTGCCGTCCGTCACAAGCGCGCCATCTGCAAGCACAGCGGCTACGAGTGCACGACTACCAGGGAATCGCATCCCTGTTCGAGGGACCACCTCCGTCCGAGCCGAGTACGGCCCCCACAAAAAGACCCTGCCCATCACGATCGCCGAAGGAACTCTGTCCAGTCTGTTGGGACTAGACTGGTTTCGTGCCCTGGGCATGGGAGTGACTGGCATCTACAGAAGTGACTGCAATTTGAAAGACATTCTCTTTAACGAGTTCAAGATGTCTTCAAGGACTGCCTGGGCAAGTACAAGGGGACCCCTATTTCTTCAACTTAGACCCCAGGTAGCCCCCATTAGGCTTAAGGCGAGGAGAGTCCCTTTGCCCTAAAACCAAAATTGATAAGGAGCTGGACAAGCTCATAAATCAGGGGGTTTTGGTACCAGTCGATCACGCAAAGTGGGAGACGCCAATCGTCACTCCCATCAAATCGGACGGGTCAATTAGAATTTGCGCTGACTACAAGGCGACGCTTAACAAAGCCTTACAGAAAAGCGCGTACCCGGTTCCCGTAGGTGCAACATTTATTGCACTTTTGGGGCAAGGGCAAGTCTTTGCAAAGTTAGACTTACCCCAAGCCTACCAACAACTGCCAGTAGACGCCCGCACAGCCGAAGCCCAAACGATTGTGACGCACAGGGGGGCATTCAAGTGCACCCGATTGCAATTTGGGGTTAGTGTGGCACCAGGGCTGTTCCAAAACCTGATGGAACGACTACTGCAAGGGCTCCAGGGTAGTTCCTACTCGATGTCCTAATTTCAGGGAAAACATGGAGGAATTGGGGAGTTAAGAAAGGTCTTGAGCATTTTCCGACAGCCGGATTAAAAGTCAAGACAAATAAATGTCAGATAGGGTCGAATCGGTCGATTTCTTGGGCTACCGGATAGACAAGAAAGGAATTCACCCTACTGAGAGCAAGTTAAGGCAATTAGGAAGGCTCCAGCGCCAAAAACAAAGCAGAGCTGCAGGCATTCCTGGATTGGTTAATTTTACGCGGTCTTTTGAAGAACAAAGCAACTGCTATGGAACCGCTGCATAGGCTCTTAGGGAAAAATACTGTTTGGTCTTGGGGAAAGTCAGAAAATAGGGCTTTTGAAGCAGTAAAGAACCTGCTCTCAAGTGATAGCCTGCTCATCCAATATCACGACTCACTACCCCTAGTGCTGGTTTCATGCGTCCCCTTATGGGGTGGGGCTGTACTCAGCCATAGACTTCAAACGGCACAGAAGCCCTATAGCGTTCTACTCTAGAACGATGTCCTCCCCAGAGAGGAACTACAGCCAATTAGACAAAGAAGCATTAGCCATTGTATCAGGGGTCAAAAAATTCCATGAGTATGTCTTTGGGCGGAATTTTGAAATCGTGACTGACCACAGACCGTTACTTGGATTACTGGCTGGCGATCGCCAACGCCTGTGGCACTTTCGCCACGCTTGACTCGATGGACTATATTTTTAGCCGCCACTCACAAGCTGCAGCATCGACCGGGAAAAGAAGTGGGGCATGCAGACGCATTGAGCCGATGCCCACTGCCAGGGGCGATCAAGACCCCACTCGGGACACCCATCCTCCTTATTGACTTGACTCTGGCCCAGTCACATCAAAGGAAGTGGCTCGGCATCATACCGACATTGTGTTAAGGACTGTACCGGTTGGGTACAGAGGGTGGCCGCTGCGCTAACGGTTCAAAGAATTTGTTAAGAAACGGATGAGCTCTCGCTCAAGGGGGTGCCTGTTATGGGGTGATCGTGTAATAATTCCTGTTAAGTTAAGGGAAAGGTATTGGACCTCCTCCACGAGGGTCACCCAGGCATCGTAAGGATGAAGGGTTAGCTAGAAGCTATGTATGGTGGCCACTCATGGACGCAGAGATTGCTGAGAGGGTAGGGAAATGCCAAGCTTGCCAAGAGTCCAGACCGCTACCCCAACAGCCCCAGTCAGAGAATGGGAAAAGCCCCAAGGGCCTTGGTCAAGAATCCACATTGACTTTGCTGGCCCTTTCACGCCAAACGCTTCCTAGTGGTGGTGGACGCATTTTCCAAATGGTTGGAGATCATACTTATGAAGTCCACCACAGCCGAAGCAGTAATCGCAACCCCGCGCCACCTATTCGCAACTCACGGGTTGCCGGACACTCTGGTGTCCGACAATGGGCCCCAATTCACGGCAGCCCAGTTTGAAGAGTACCTGGCAGAGGAAGGCATCCGACATGCCCTCTGCACCTTTCCACCCTGCGCCGAATGGTTTTGCAGAGCGCCCGTCCGGAGCGCTTAAGGAGGCATTGTCCAGGCTCAAGCCAGGTGACTGGCAAACAAAATAGACTTTTTCCTAGCCGTCCAGCACAGAACCCCAAGCACAGCCACTGGAAAAGCCCAGCCGAATTGCTAATGGGACGGAAACTCCGTGCCCACTTGATCGCTTGAACCCCATTACACACCGAGGGTTACAAGGGGAGCTAGAAAAGACAAGGAAATGAGCATAGGCGACCGGGTGTGGGCCCGAAACTATGGGGACGGCCCAGTTGGGTCGCCGGACAAGTAACAAAAGATAACAGGGCCAAAATCGACGTGGTAGAGCTACCAGACAACCGAGTGTGGCGGCGCCACATAGATCAGTTAAGGAAACGAATAACTGACCAAACCAAACCAACAGAGACAGGTAATGACCAATACCACTTTGAATCCACAGCTGACAATGATCCGGGAGGCGCAAGACTTAGCTGAGGTCCCAGAGTTCCAGCGACGCCATCAGGTCCCCGAGGGAAACAGCAGGAAAATTCCAAAATTAATCCAAGGCCGGATGGCCAAGAAAAGAGTCAGCAATAATCCAGAGCCATGGCTCAGAGAAAGAGCTGGGAGGAGAAACAGCCCTCCGACCAGCTCAAAACACCACCCAGAACTGAACCGCGAGGTCAGAAAGAACTAGGAGACGCCCAGGTTATTTGCGTGACTACGTCGAAAAATAACATGTAAATAAATATGTAAATAAGACCAAGTGTTTTCTGGGAGGAGGAGTGTTATGTATTAACAGTTGTGCCTTTAAATATTTGAGCGGAAATCAGCACGTTGTTGATTGGACGAAGCCTCCAGCAGAACTGTATAAAAGGAGAGGTTTTTCCCCAGCCTGTTGCTGGGTTCACCCTATATTAAAGAGCTGTTGTCACTACCCTGGTCTAGATCTAATATATTTTTATTAAGGATTTTGGTAAATAAATAA
>NW_026682495.1:0-6021 GCF_028640845.1 Ahaetulla prasina | reverse complement strand
TCGCCAGCCCTGGGGAAGGGCCCTGTGTGAGGGATAGTGTTGTGACCCAGGTTCCTGGACCCAGACTCCTGGACTCGGATGATTCAGAAAGTGATGGAGAAGACCTGGCAAGCCCTGCTTCTCTTGAGCCCTCTCCTCCTGGCACCCACTCAAAGGAGGAGGCCGGCAAGCCTGATTCCATGGAGCCTTCTTCTGATTTGGCAACGCCCAAGAACAGTTTTGGAGGATGCAAGATTACGAGGCTTGATCTCGCGAGCAGCGGAAGAGTTGGGACAAAGCCAAGTCATAATTGTCATGCAGTGACATCTGCAGAGACTATAAATAGGAGGCGGACTTCCTGGTTTTTGTCTTGGACAAAGCAATGAATTTGCTGGCAAACTATTTCAATGGAGGGAAGAATATATTCGTGAGTAATTCTGGCCTTATCTATAATTTCCTCGTTATCTCCAGAAACTTGGCAGGCCTGGGTAGACGTGGCCAGGACATGTATCTATGTAAATAAAAGGAAAAAAGGCCTCTGACTGACTCCTTTGCTGGGAGTATTGGGGAAGAATAGCATGAAGTAACAAGTCATTCTTTCAAGATTCTTCTGTTTGTGGATTTGACAAATTGAGAGCTTTGAGTCCCGCTATTTGATCATCTAGCCTGGCATTCAGTGTCCAACTGGCAGCTGATTTTCAGAATTGCACATAGAAAGCTTTCCTACTCCTTGTGTTGACCATTCAAAATGAGAAATGAATCGGATTTGAACTGAGGAGATCTGCATGTACAACAGAATCTCTGGTTATGAATTCCATGGCCCATGATCTGGTCAGCTAGTCCTGGACAGAGCAAGCAGGTTACTAACTTGTTACGTGTGATGAAGAGCAGTCCTGGAGCGTATTGGAACAAGGTAGTTATGCTGGGTTTCTTCTTCCTATATACATATATGCTTATACCTCCTTATATTTACCCATATATGTGTTTATATATTATATAATCTTTTTGTATGATACCTACATATATTGTTATGACAAAATAAATAAATAAATAAATAAATAAGTATCTAAAGGAACTGCCAAAAAGGGATGGACAGTTATGTCTTATTATGTTACAATAGTTTGTGTACCATGTTGTGACATCCAGAAGGACTGTCTTGGAAAAGAACTTGATCCAACTTGTCGTGGGTAGTAGTAAGCAGCATTCACTTAGCCAAGGATAATCAAAGGGCGATACAGGACGGCATAGCACGGTTCGCCCGAACCGGCAGCAGCCACCTCTGTCTCAGCCTTGGTACAGTAGCTTGCAGATGTGTCAACTTCCGACTCCCAGAATTCCCCAGTGAGCTATAGAATACTTAGAAACACTGGGCAAGAAAGTGGAGGAAGTCATGGCATGTGGATTGATGGGATGATTTGGAATCTTATGTTTGGAAATTCCTGTTATTTGGTTAAAATGCTTAAAAAATGTCCCAGTTGAAACTGTTAAGTTCGGGTATTGACGAGGCAGGAGACCAGGTTAGTGACAACAGCTCTTTAATATAGTGTGACCCAGCAAAACTCTGGAGAAAAACCTCTCCTTATATACACTTCAGCCTGAGGCTGCAACCAATCAGGGCGAGATATTTCCGCCTAAAACTCCGCCAAAACTTACAGTAATACATTACACTCCTTCCCTCCCAGAAGGCACTTTGCCAATATTTGCATATTACTTCTCGTAGTCCTGCAGGTACGTGGGCGTCTCCTGACTCTCCCGGACCTGCGCAGTTCACTTCTGGAGTTGAGTCGAGCTTGCGGAGGGACTTTTCGTTCCTCTGAGCTCCTCCTCCCGCCATCCGGCCCTGGATTATTCGCCGGCTCGGACCTGCTGTCCTCTAGAGGGACCGGAGGTGTCGCTGGACCTCGCCTGACTCAGATAAGTCTCTGTTTGGTTCTTTGCTTTCTGTTTGTTCTCGGCTCCAGTCAGCTGTGGGGTTAATTAAATCATAGTCAGGGCTGGTCTCGCCTAATTCTGCCTTATCGCTCAATCTGTTTCTTAATTGATCTATGTGGCGCCTCCAGACTCTGCCATCGTCTATTTCCACTAGATAAGATTTGGGGCCCGTTTGTCTATGACTATCCCTCTTCCAGTTGGGCCGTCGCTGTAATTATGTGCCCACACTGAGTCTCCTATGTTTAATTCGGATTCTATCTGGTTTTGTTTTGAACCCGTCCTGCACGTAGTTCGGTGTAGCCGGTCTAGCGGGCACCGTAGCTTCCGCCCCATTAATAGCTCGGCTGGGCTGCGGCGGTGGCCACACAGGGGTCCTGTGTTGGACGGTTAGGAATGCGTCGATTTGCCTGCCAATCGCCGGGCTGCTTCGTGATAGCGCTTCTTTTGCACTCCGAACAAACGTTCAGCAAGGCCGTTCGACGCAGGGTGGAACGGCGCTGAGAGGGCATGTCGGGTGCCCTCTTCAGCCAGGTACCCTTCAAATAATGCTGCGGTGAACTGTGGGCCGTTATCGGACACGAGGGTGTCCGGTAGCCCGTGCGTGGGGAAAAGGTGTTTTAGTGCTGAGATGACAGCTCCGCGGTTGTGGATTTCATTAGGATGATCTCCAGCCATTTGGAGAATGCATCCACCACAATTAGAAATGTTTGGCCGTGGAAGGGCCGCAAAATCAATGTGTATGCGGGACCAAGGGCCTTGGGGTTTCTCCACTCCAACACTGGGGCCGTGGGTGGTAGTGGTCTGGATTCCTGACATACCTGGCATCGGCCAACCCTGTCACTGATTTCCTGTCCATTAGGGGCCACCAGACATAGCTCCTGGCTAACCCTTCATCCTTACAATTCCTGGGTGACCCTCATGCAGTAGTTCCAGGACTTTTTCTCAGCTCTCTGGAACTACCACCCTATCCCCCAGAGCAGGCACCCCTTGCACAGACAATTCCCTCTTTTCTTTACAAATTCTAAACGGTCGCCCGCGCAGCGGCCATCCCTTGAACCCAACTGATTACAGTTCTTAAAACAACGTCCCGGTAGGAGGCCCGAGCCACTTCCTGCGATGTGACTGGCCGAGTCAAGAGTCAATTAGTAGAGCGGGTGTGCCCGGGTGGGGTCCTCGATTTCCGGGCAATGGGCATCTGCTCAATGCGTCCGCATGCCCCAGCTCCTTTCCAGGCCGATGCTGCAGCTTGTAGGAGTGCGGCCAAAAAATAGTCCATCTGGTCAGTCTAGGTGAGAGTGCTACTGGCGTTGGGCGGTCGCCAGCCAGTAACCCCAATAGCGGTCTGTGGATCAGTGATAATTTCAAATCTCGCCCAAAAACGATTCGTGAAATTTTTCACCCTGACACTATTGCGAGAGCCTCCTATCTAGCTGGCTGTAATTCTCTCAGCCGGGGACATCGTTCGTGAATAGAACGCTATAGGGGCTTCAGTGCCGTTTGGGAGTCTGTGGCTAAGTACGCCCTCCTACTCCATAGGGGGCATCACAAACCAATACTAACGGCAGTCTGTTGTTGTATTGTATTAACAGGCTATCGCTTGATAGCAAACTTTTACTGCCTCAAATGCCCTATTCTCTGACTTCCCCACGACCAAACAGTGTTTTTCCAAGCAATTTATGCAGCGGTTCAGCAACGGTTGCCTTGTCTTTAAAAACACACGGCAAAAGTTTACCAGACCCAGGAAAGCCTGGAGTTCTGTCTTGTTTTTGGGTGCTGGGGCTCTCTTTATCGCCTTGACTTTGCTCTCAGTGGGGTGAATCCCTTTTTGTCTATTCTATAGCCCAAAATTCAACAGATTCGACCCCTATCTGACACTTGCTTGCTTTGACTTTTAATCCTGCCGACCTAAAATGGCCAAAACTTTCCTTAATCGCTTCCCCAGTTCTCTTAAATCTTCCCTGATACCAACACATCATCGAAATAGGGCACTCCGGTAACCCTTGTAGGAGCCGCCCATCAAATTTTGAATAGCCCGGGGCCACACTCACCCCAACTGTAACCGGGTGCATTAAAGGCACCCTGCGTTACAATGGTCTGGGCTTCAGCTGTGCTAGCATCTACGGGTAGCTGTTGGTAAGCTTGTGCCAAGTCTAATTTGGCGAAAACTTGTCCGTGCCCTAGTGAGTGCAATAAGTGTTGCACTACTGGAACTGGGTAGGCGCTCTTTGCAATGCTTTGTTCAAGGTAGCCTTGTAATCAGCGCAAATTCTTATGGACCCGTCTGGTTTTATAGGGGTGACGATTACGTCTCCCATTTGGCATGGTCAACTGGCACTAGTATCCCTGGCTGACTAATTTATCTAACTCTTTGTCGATTTTAGGTTTGAGTGCAAAAGGAACCTCCTTGCCTTTAACCTAATGGGAGCTATTTGGGGTCTAAATTGAAGGATAGTCCCTTGTACTTGCCTAAACGGTCCTCGAATACGCCTGCAATTCCTCCATTAGGGCGTTTGCAGGTTGCATCCGCTCCGTGGACGCCAGTCACCCCATTCCCAACGCCTGAACCAGTCTAGCCCCAGCAAGCTTGGCAAGGTTCCTCGACTAACGTGATGGGCAGGGTCTTTCAGATGTCCCAGATTGACCTCGACGGTCGTTGTCCTCGAACAGGGATGCGGTTGCCCTGGTAATCCTGCACCGGAGCCGTTGTTTCTGTAGCTTGCGCTTATGCGCGGCAAGGCTTTCACAAAAGTGTCCCAGGACATGATTGTGATGGCTGATCCTGTGTCTACTTCCAGTCGGCACGGTACGCCTTCAATTGTCGGGTTTGTGAAGATCTTTTCTTCGATGCGGTAGCTGCGTGGTCTATGGTAACAGTCATTCGGTTTGACTTCGCTCTTTCTTTCTTGTCCTGGCCAATCGCCTCGCCGATCTCGCTCTGATTGGCTGGTTTGAAATTTCGGAATGTGGGGTTTGCATCTCTGACTCAGAGCCGCCTGATTGGCCGATTTGAATTTTCGCGGAAGGTTGGGGTGCTCGCAGACTTGAGCCAGGTGCCCTTCCTTTCACACCGCCGCAAATGGCGCCCTGAACTTACATCTTTGGCGCTGATGTCGCCCGCAACTTCCGCATTCCTCCGGTCTTCCCTTGTCGATTTTCCGTGTAGTGGACTTCTTCCTCCTCTTCGCTGGTTGACTCACGATAGGTTTCTTCGTGGTGGACTGTGCTCGCTTTGCGCCCGCCATCGGCGTGAGTCGCTTTGTAAGGTGTCTGCTGCATGGTTGACATCTCATGGGCTCTGGCTTCGTCCAGAGCGTTTGCCAATGTCAGGTTGCTCTTGGCTAGCAACCGTCTCCTCAAACGGATGTCTCTGACCCCCCGTATAAGTTGTTCCAGCAGCTCTTCGTCCAGATCGCGGTACTCGCAATGCTTGGAGGCTTGTCTCAGGGCTGCCATGTAGTCGCTGATAGACTCGCCTTCTTGTTGCCTGCGCCCCCAAACTCGCCGTCGAACGATTTGGACGGGGCTGGTGCAGTGATTCTTCAGGAGGGTCTGAAGGGTCTGCCACGACACGGAGTGAAGCGTGTTGGCTCCGCCAGGGCTTCTGCGACGGGCGATGCTGGACCCACAGTGGCTTATGAAGTAAGCCCGCTTTGCGGTTGTCGGAGACTCCTGTAACCTCGCTTGCCTCCAGGAAACTTTCAAACGGGTCATATATATTCCCCATGTTTCCTGGGCAGGGTCAAACGGAGTGGTGGCGGTAGCCGGTCATCGCTGCATTCGCCATCACCTTGCTGGGTTTGATTCTCGTAGTGAGTTCAGCTCTGTTCTGGTGCTCTGCCTCAAATCCCACCTTCGCCGCCAATGTTAAGTTTGGGTATTGACGAGGCAGGAGACCAGGTTAGTGACAACAGCTCTTTAATATAGTGTGACCCAGCAAAACTCTGGAGAAAAACCTCTCCTTATATACACTTCAGCCTGAGGCTGCAACCAATCAGGAACGAGATATTTCCCGCCTAAAACTCCCGCCAAAACTTACAGTAATACATTACAGAAACACTGATGGAAGTCAAATATATTTATGTATGAATGCTTGAGCCTGCCATTTTGTGT
>NW_026682494.1:0-6021 GCF_028640845.1 Ahaetulla prasina | reverse complement strand
ACTCTTTAAATCCCTCCTTCAGTAGCAGAAATTTGTTGGGGAGGAAATACTATTGAACTAACTGCTTCTTCCTTCTGAGGATACTCTGGAGATCACAGCTGAGAGATTATTTTCCCCTTTTTTAGCCTGGGATAGTATGGTGGGAACAATATACTTTTGGTAACTTAATCCATCACTACTTTGCGAGTTTGGGTTTTTACCAACATGCAAACTGGACCAAAGCAAAGAAAAGAATAATAACACAATAAGGGTAGTCCTTGATTTACGACCAGAACTGAGTCCAACATTTGTCGTGGTAAGTGAGACAGTTGTTAAGTGAATCACTGCAGTTGATCAGTTAGTAACCCACTTGTTAAGTGAATCTGGCTTCCCCGTTGCCTTGGTTTGTCAGAAGGTTGTAGAAATGTGGATCACATGATCCTGGAACACTGCAACATATGTATGAACCACTTGCCAAGCATCTGAATTTTGATCATATGATCATGGAATGTTGCAAAGGTTGTAACTGTGAAAAACTTTTTTCTAACTTTGAACAGTCACTAAATGAACCGTTTATTAAATCTAAATGTCACTAAATGAACTAAATGAACTAAAGTCACTTAGTTCATCTAGTTTTATTATAAGTTTGCTTTTTTGTTGGTTTCACTTACATTGTAAAGTGTTTTGGAATATAGTATGAAAAAAATAATTACACAATAAATTATGTCTATTTAAATAAAATTAGTTTAATTATTCTCAGAAGGTGGCAGCATCTGGTTGACCTTATTTTAATAAATCAGGCCTAAATACTTAGGACCCGGATGCAGGGCTATCACAGAATTGGTGAATTCGCCAAATTGAAAGACATCCTAAAGGACAGATATCCTGGAGGAAGACAATGACAAATCATTAGATAAAATCATAGGACTGGAAGGGACCTTCAAGGTCTTCTACACCAACTCCCTGTCCTGTACAGAAAACCTAATACTATCCCAAATAAATGACTGCCCAATCTTTTCTCAAAAATGACTGGTGATGGATCTCCCACAACTCTTGTTTACATGCTGTTCCAGTATTTAATAGCTCTTACAGTCACAAAACTCCTCCGTGTTTTAAGTTTAGATCTCCCTCTGCAGAAAAACAACAAAAGAAATAGGAAGAAGTTTCCAGTTTCCTTTGCAGGAAAAATATGTTTGATTACAAAATTGTCTTTTATTCAGAATAACAGAGTTATTACTCTGGAAATATACCTCAGGAAGTTCAAACTGCCCAAGGAGCTGTTGATACAGTTCTACAGAGGAATTATTGAATCTGTCATCTGCACCTCTATAACTGTCTGGTTTGGTTCTGCAATCCAAGACAGACACAACTTCAGAGGATAATTAGAACTGCAGAAAAACAATTGCTACCAACCTGCCTTCCATTGAGGACCTGTATGCTGCACGAGTCAAAAGGGCTGTGAAAATATTTACAGGCCCCTCACATCCTGGACAAAAATTGTTTAGGTTGCTGGGTTCACCCTATATTAAAGAGCTGTTGTCACTACCCTGGTCTCCAGCCTCGTTACTTCCCGAACTTAACACTGGCGACGAAGGTGGGATCTCGAGGCTAAGGAGCGCCAGAACCGAGCTGAAGCACGAAAAAACCGAACCCAGCAAACACAGGGCAGAAAAGCGGAGATGGCCAGTTACACTCCGCCCGCACCGTTTGACCCGGCTAGAGAGAAATGGGGAACGTATATGACCCGTTTCGAAAGCTTTCTAGAAGCCAACGAGCTGCAAGGAGTTCCAGACAACCGCAAAAGGGCATACTTCTTGAGCCACTGCGGTCCCGAGGTCATCGACATCGCGGAAGCCCTGGCAGAGCCAACGCCGATACAATCGGTATCGTGGCAAACTCTGCAAACCCTGCTAAAAACCATTTCGCGCCAACGTCCAAATCGTGCGGCGTTTGAATTTGGAGGCGACAGCTAGAGGGTGAATCCATCGGCGACTACATGGCGCCCTGAAAGCCTCCAAGACTGTGGGTACCGAGACCTGGGCGAGGTGCTGCTGGAGCAACTCATCAGGGGTCCGAGACATGCGTTTGCGGGGCGGCTGCTATCGAAAAGCAATCTGCGCTGGCAAACGCCCTGGACGCCAGAGCGCATGAAATGTCCACCCAAGCGGAGACACTGCAAAAGCCTCTCACACCAAAGGAGCACAAAGTCAACCCCGTGCACCAGAAGAGATCCAGACCGAATCCGGCGGTGAGGATGAGGAAGGGTCTGCCGAACCGAGAAACGCGACAAAGAGGACCGGGCATGCGGAAGTTCGGAGGTCAACACCAGCGCCAACGCTGCAAGTTTAAGGGCGCAACATGTCGGCGGTGCGAGAAGAAGGGCACCTAGCTCAAGTCTGTCGAGCTCCCCAACCTTCCGCCGAAAATTCAAATCGGCCAATCAGGCGGATCGGCAAGGCGACCCGATTGGCTCAAACAAAAAGCGCAGTTCAAACCAAGCGACTGTGGTCATAGGCGCGCCTCAACCCAGTGGAGAAGAAGATCTTCACCAAACCCAAAATAGAAGGAGTGCGGTGCCGACTGAAGTGGACACGGGTCAGCGATCACCATCATGTCCTGGGACACTTTGGCGGTCACTGCCATCAGTCGCGGCGCCACCTGCAAACACAGCACTCAGTCCACGACTACCAAGGGAATCGCATCCCTGTTCGAGGACCACCTCCGTCCAGTCGATCGGACCACACAAGAAGACCCTGCCCATCACGATCGTCGAAGGGACCCTGCCAGTTTGTTGGGACTAGACTGGTTTCGTGCACTGGGCATGGGGTGACTGGCATCTACAGAAGTGACTGTAACCTGAAAGACATACTCATGAGCAGTTCGAAGATGTCTTCAAGGACTGCCTGGGCAAGTACAAGGGACCCCTATTTCCTTCAACTTAGACCCCAGGTAGCTCCCATTAGGTTAAAGGCAAGGAGAGTCCTTTGCCCTAAAACCTAAAATTGACAAGGAGCTAGATAAGCTCATAAATCAGGGATTTTGGTGCCAGTCGATCACGCAAAGTGGGAGACGTAATCGTCACCCCAGTAAAACCAGATGGGTCAATTAGAATCTGCGCTGACTACAAGGCGGCTAAACAAAGCCTTACAGAAAAGCGCTTACCCAGTTCCGTGGTGCAACACTTGCTGCACTCTTTGGGGCAAGGGCAAGTCTTTGCAAAGTTAGACTTGGCTCAAGCCTACCAACAACTGCCCGTGAGCGCCAACACAGCGAAGCCCAAGCGATTGTAACTCACAGGGGGCCTTCAAGTGCCGATTACAATTTGGGGTGAGTGTGGCACCAGGGCTGTTCAAAATTTAATGGAAGCGACTTCTGCAAGGGCTCCCAGGGTAGTTCCCTACGATGATGTATTGATATCAGGGAAAACGTAGAGGAATTGGGGGCGTTTGAGAAAAGTTCTGGGCATTTTCGGTCAGCGGACTAAAGGTTAAAGTGAACAAATGCCAGATAGGGGTAGAATCCGTCGAATTCTTGGGCTACGGAATAGACAAGAAAATTCACCCCACTGAGAGCAAGGTCAAGGCAATCAGAAAGGCTCCAGCGCCCAAAAACAAAACAGAGCTACAGGCATTCCTGGGGCTAGTGAATTTTCTGTGGTCTTTTTAAAAAACAAAGCGACCGTTGCTGAACCGCATAAGCTTCTAGGAAAAATACTGTTTGGTCTTGGGGAAAGTCGGAATAGGGCTTTGAAGCAGTAAAAACCTGCTCTCGGCGATAGCCTGCTCATCCAGTATCATAGCTCATTGCCATTAGTGCTGGTTTTGCCTCCCTTGGGTGGGGCTGTACTCAGCCACAGACTTCCAAAGCGGCACAGAAGCCCCTATAGCCTTCTACTCCAGAGCGATGTCCTCCCCAGAGAGGAACTATAGCCAGTTAGATATAAGAAGCGCTAGCAATTGTGTCAGGGTAAAAAATTTCACGAATATGTTTTTGGCGAGACTTTGAAATTGTGACTGACCACAGACCGCTGTTAGGATACTGGCTGGCGACCGTAGCGCCTGTGGCACTCGCCACGATTGACCCGATGGACTATTTTCTTGGCAGCTTATTCTTACAAGCTGCAGCATCGACCAGGAAAAGAAGTGGGGCATGCGGACGCGTTAAGCAGATGCCCACTACCAGGGATCGAAGACCCCACTCGGGGCGCCCATCCTGCTTATTGACTCTTTGGACTCTGGCCCAGTCACATCTAAGGAAGTGGCTCGGGCATCATACGGGACATTATGTTAAGGACTGTACTCGGTTGGGTACAAGAGGGTGGCCCGCTCGCCCGGGCGAGCAGTTTAAAATTTGTAAAAAGCGTGATGAGCTCTCGGCTCAAGGGGTGCCTGTTATGGGGTGATCGTGTGGTAATCCCGGATAAATTAAGGGAAAGGTATTGGACCTCCTCCACGAGGTCACCCAGGGATCGTAAGGATGAAGGGCTAGCAGAAGCTATGTGGTGGCCACTCATGGACTCAGAGATTGCTGAGAGGGTAGGGAAATGCCAGGCTTGCCAGAGTCCAGACCTCTACAGCGTCAGGGAATGGGAAAAACCCCAAGGGCCCTGGTCAAGAATCCACATTGATTTTGCTGGCCCTTTCCACAAACCTTCCTAGTGGTTGTCGCGCATTCTCTAAATGGTTGGAGATCATACTCATGAAATCCACGGCCGAGGCAGTAATCGCAGCCCTCGCCACCTATTCGCAACCCACGGGTTGCCTGACACTCTGGTGTCCGACAACGCCCGCAATTCACGGCAGCCCAGTTTGAGAATACTTGGCAGAGGAGGGCATCCGACATGCCCTCTGCGCCTTTCCACCCTCGTCGAATGGCCTTGCAGGCGTTCCGTCCGGGCGCTAAGGAGGCGTGTCAGGCTCAAGCCAGGTGACTGGCAAACAAAGATAGATTTCTTTCTGGCCGTTCAGCACAGAACCCCAAGCACTGCTACAGGCAGAAGCCCAGCCAATTATTGATGGGGCGGAAACTCCGGTGCCCACTTGACCGTTTGAATCCCATTACACACCAGAGGGTTACAAGGGGAACTAGAAAAAAAACAAGAAATGGGCATAGGCGACCAGTGTGGGCCGCAACTATGGGGCGGCCCAAGTTGGCTCGCAGGGCAAATCATAAAAGCAACGGTCCAAAGTCATACTTGGTGAGTTACAAGACAACCGAGTATGGGCGCCACATAGATCAGATAAGGAAGCGAATAACTGAACAACCGAGCTAAATGAGACAGATCATGACCACTCCTTATTTGAACCCACAGCCATAACCGGGAGGCGCAAGACTTAGCTGAGGTCCCGGAGGTCCAGCGCCATCAGGTTCCTGGAACAGCAGGAAAACTCAAGTAATCCAAGGCGGATGGCCAAGAAAAAGACTGCAAGTAATCCAGGGCCCGATGGCCTAGAGAAAGAGCTGGGAGGAAAAAAAGCCCCTCCGACCAGCTCAAACACCACCAGGACTGAACCGCGGTCGAAAAAAAATTAGGAGGCGCCCAGGTTATTTTGACTACGAAAAATAACATGTAAATAATATGTAAATAGTGGTAAAGTGTTTTCTGGGAGGGAGTGTTATGTATCTTTAAATATTTGGCGGAAACAAACACGTTGCTGATTGGTTGAAGCCGCGGTTAAACAGTATATAAAGGTTTTTCCCCAGCCTGTTGCTGGGTTCACCTATATTAAAGAGCTGTTGTCACTACCCTGGTCTCCAGCCTCGTTACTTCCAGACTTAACAAGAGTCTATGACTATCATTAAGTGTTGTACATTCTTAATGAATGTATATTTTTCTTTTATACACTGGGCATTTGTAAAGACAAATCTTTGTGTCCAATCACATACAATAAAAATTGTATTAAACCTTGGAAATCTTCATCAATGCTTGACAAATCACCACATCAGACAAATGGCTATCTTCTTAAACTTCCAGTGTTGAAGCATTCAAATTCTATGATTCAAAGCAAGTGTACTTTTTCTATTGTCCAATTTTATAAGCTT
>NW_026682493.1:0-6022 GCF_028640845.1 Ahaetulla prasina | reverse complement strand
AAGAAACTGTTCTTGCACATCAGAACAACTAGACACAAGAACAGTTTCTTCCCGAACACCATCACTCTGCTAAACCAATAATTCCCTCAACACTGTCAAACTATTACTAAATTTTTCCCTATCGGTTCCATGGGTGTGGCTTAATTGGTGGGCGTAGCTTGGTGGTCAGATGACTGGATGGGTGTGGCAATAAATAATAAATAATAAAAATAATAAACAAAGTATAAAAAACAATAAGAGGTACCAAAAAACAACTTTCACACTTTACAAAACACAACACAACTGACTCATACACAGTGTAAAAGCAACTGCACTTCACCCAAAATGGCCCCTGCAACAAGCAGGAACCTCACAAAGCCACAAAAAGCTCAAAAACCAACTTTCACACTTTACACACACACACAACATAACACAACTGATTCTCTCTCTCACACACACAAAATGCCACATACAGCTTTGTGCAATTTTGTGTGTTTGTGTAGTTAGAGTGAAACACTACAGAAACATACCAAATCTCAGAAAGATGCACAAATATTTTATTTTATTATTTCATTTTATTTATATTTTTTAGATCAGGGGTCTCCAACCTTAGTAACTTTAAGGTTTGTGGACTTCAACTCCTTAGTAACTTTAAGGTTTGTGGACTTCAACTCCTTAGTAACTTTAAGGTTTGTGGACTTCAACTCCCAGAGTTCCTCAGCCAGCAAAGCTTTATAAAGCAAAGACTTCATGATGTTCCTACTGGCATAGAACATTTGCAACAAGAAATTATAGAGGTTTTCATACATTTTCATTGTTATTGCTAATAATATGCAAGTTATGGCTTTGTCCTTTTGCCTATCATACTGAGAGGTTACTTTTCAATCATGACATTACATGTTTTGCTTATCATACAATTAGTTGACATAACATAAAGCTACTGTTTTAAAACATTTAGTCACCCTAGACAGGATGATTATGGCTTATACTTTCTTGTTTTTCCTGCAGTCTATCTAATACTGTGTACATTTCCTGTAATGTATCTTTAAAAGTTTTGGCGGGAAAATAGCACGTTGCTGATTGGTTGAAGCCACCGGCTATACTGTATATAAAGAGAGGTTTTTCCCAGCCCGGGTTGCTGGGTTCACCATATAGTAAAGAGCTGTTGTCACTATCCTGGTCTCCTGCCTCGTTATTGCCCGAATCTAACACTGGCGACGAAGGTGGGATCTCGAGGCTAAGAGCGCCAGGAAAAGAGCTGAACTCACCAGGAAGACGCGAACCCAGCAAAACAAGGGCGGAAAGCAGCGATGTCCGGCTACACACCGCCAGCGCCATTCGACCCAGCTAAGGAAAAATGGGGGTCATACATGGCTCGCTTCGAGTGTTTCCTCGAGGCGAACGAACTCCAAGGAGTTTCAGACAATAGGAAACGAGCCTATTTCCTGAGCCACTGCGGTCCAGAAGTTTTCGACACCGCAGAATCCCTGGCTGAGCCAACGCCGGTACAGTCGGTACCGTGGCAAACTCTGCAGACTTTACTAAAAGCCCATTTTGCACCAATGCCATCCAAGTATGTGCAACGGTTCGAATTCGGGGAGCGCAGACAGCAAGAAGGCGAGTCCATCAGCGCATACATGGCCGCCCTGAGGAAAGCCTCAAAACATTGCAAGTACCGAGACTTGGATGAGGCATTGCTGGAGCAACTCATCCGCGGGGTCAGGGACATCCGTTTGCGGAGGCGGCTGCTGTCTAAAAGCAACCTAACGCTGGCAAACGCCTTGGACGAAGCCAGGGCTCACGAGATGTCTACCCAAGCGGCGGAAACCCTACAAAAGCAAGTCGCACCAACGACTGGTGCGAAATCAACCCCGGTCCACAATGAAGAGGTCCAGGCCGAATCGGACGGTGAGGAGGAGGAAGGAGTTTTCCACACGGGAGGCCGGAGAAAGACCGGTGACTGCGCGAGTTGTGGAGGCAACACCAGCGACAACAATGCAGATTTAAGGATGCAACTTGTCGGCGGTGCGAAGAAGGGCACCTAGCACAGGTCTGTCGAGCTCCCCAACCTTCCCGCCAAAAATTCAAACCGGCCAATCAGGCGCTGAGGACGGCTAAGCGGCCCGTGAGTGGTCAGTTAAAAAGGCGCAGTTGAATCAGACTGTCGTGAGAGTGGGTCACGCATCAACGCCTAGAAAAAAATCTTTACAAAGGCAAAGATTGAGGGGTGCCGTGCCGATTGGAGGTGGACACTGGCTCATCGATCACGATCATGTCCTGGGACACTCGTGAGAGCCTTACCGCCATCGCAAAGCGCAAGCTGAAAACACAGAAATTAAAGGTACAAGACTACCAAGGGAATCGCATCCCTGTTCGAGGGGTAACATCCGTCCGTCGAGTATGGACAATACAAGAAAACTCTGCCCATCACCATCGTCGATGGGACCCTGCCAAGCTTGTTGGGACTGGACTGGTTCCGAGCATTGGGCATGGGGTGACTGGAATCTTCAGAAACGTCAACCTCAAAGACGCACTCGTGAAAGAATTTGGGGAGCGTTTTCAGAGACTGCCTGGGCAAGTACACGGGACCCCTATTTCTTTTAACTTAGACCCCAGGTTGCCCCTATCCGTCTAAAGGCTAGAGGGTCCCGTTGCCCTAAAGCCCAGGATTGACCGGAACTGGACAAGCTAGTAAACCAGGGAATTCTAGTGCCAGTTGACCATGCTAGTGGAGACCCCTATAGTCACCCCAGTCAAACCGGACGGGTCGGTCCAGATTTGCGCTGACTACAAGGCAACGCTTAACAAAGCGTTGCAAAGAGTCTTACCCGTCCGGTGGTACAGCACTTACTGCACTCAATGGGGCAAGGGCAAGTTTTGCCAAGCTAGACTTGGCCCAAGCCTATCAACAGCTGACCGTGAGATAGCAGCACAGCC
This sequence comes from Ahaetulla prasina, assembly GCF_028640845.1. Taxonomy (NCBI): domain Eukaryota; kingdom Metazoa; phylum Chordata; class Lepidosauria; order Squamata; family Colubridae; genus Ahaetulla; species Ahaetulla prasina. Next base: position 3,106 of record NW_026682493.1, on the reverse strand, counting down.
AAGCGCAGACAATTGTGACTCACAGAGGGGCTTTTAAGTGTACCCGGTTACAGTTTGGGGTTAGTGTGGCTCCAGGGTTATTTCAGAACCTGATGGGCGACTATTGCAGGGACTACCAGGGTGGTCCCATACTTTGATGATGTACTGGTATCCGCTGAAAACCTAGAGGAATTAGGGGTAAGGCTGCGAAAAGTTTTGGGCATTTTCCGGTCTGCCGGTCTCACAGTTAAACTAAACAAATGCCAGATCGGGGTTGAGTCTGTGGAATTCCTGGGCTACCGGATAGACAGGGAAGGATTCACCCCACTGAAAGCAAGGTCACGGGCCATCAGGAAGGCCCCAGTTCCAAAGAACAAAACGGAGTTACAGGCATTCTTAGGTCTGGTCAACTTCTACGCAGTATTCTTAAGAATAAGGCAACAGTAGCAGAGCCGCTGCATAAATTATTAGCAAAGACGGCTGCATGGTCTTGGGGAAAGGCGGAAGCTAGGGCATTCGAAGGGTAAAGAATCTTCCCACGAGTGATAGCCTCCTTATCCAATACAATGGCACGCTGCCATTAGTGTTAAGCTCGATGCATCTCCCTATGGGGTGGGGCTGTGCTCAGCCACAGGTTGCCAAATGGCACAGAAGCCCCTATTGCATACTACTCCCGAACCATGTCATCAACTGAAAGGAATTATAGCCAGCTTGATAAGGAAGCCTTGGCTATAGTCTCAGGAGTAAAGAAATTCCATGAGTATGTATTTGGTCGTGATTTTGAAATCATCACGGACCATAGACCTTTGCTAGGTCTCTGGCAGGCGACCGCCCAACGCCTGTGGCACTTTCGCCAAGACTGACCCGATGGACTATCTTCCTGGCAGCGTATTCTTACAAACTACTACACAGGCCAGGAAAGGAATTAGGGCATGCAGACACCCTGAGCAGATGCCCGTTACCAGAGACTATCGAAGATCCCACTCCGGGGATACCAGTTCTGCTAATTGACTCTTTGGACTCTGGTCCAGTCACATCCAAAGAGGTGGCTCGGGCTTCGTATAAGGACATTACAATAAGAACTGTGATTGGTTGGGTACAAAGAGGTTGGCCCTGCGCGGGCGGCGTTTAAAGAGTTTGTAAAAACGTGGGAACTCTCAGCTCAAGGGGGTGCCTGCTATGGGGGATCAGTGGTGATCCCGGAGAAATTGAGAAAAAGGTATTGGATCTCCTTCACGAAGGCCACCCAGGGATCGTGAGAATGAAGGGTCTAGCGAGAAGCTGTGTGGTGGCCCTTAATGGACTCGGAAATTGCTGAAAGGGTAGGGAAATGCCAGGCCTGCCAGGAGTCAGACCGCTACCCCCAACGGCCCCGATTCGGGAATGGGAGAGACCCCAGGGCCCTGGTCTAGGATCCATATCGATTTTGCGGCCCTTCCACGGCCAAACCTTTTGGTAGTAGTCGATGCCTACTCCAAATGGCTGGAAATCATTCTCATGAGATCCATGACAGCCGAGGCCGTGATCTCAGTCCTCGGCACCTATTTGTAACCCATGGGTTGCCCGACACGTTAGTCTCCGATAACGGCCCGCAATTCACGGCAACCCAGTTTGAGGGTACTTGGCAGAGGAGGGCATCCGACATGTCCTCTCGGCGCCTTTCCACCCTCGACGAACGGCCTTGCAGAAGCGTTTCGTTCGGAGCGCAAAGGAAGCATTGTCCAGAATCAGGCCAGGCGATTGGCAAACAAAATTGATACATTCCTAGCAGTCCAACACAGAACCCCTGTGTCACAACTGGCGCAGCCCGGCCGAGCTATTAATGGTCGGAAGCTTAGGTGCCCACTAGACCGTTTAAACCCAAACTACACACCGGAGTTACAAAGGGACACGGTAAAACAAGAGGATGGCAACAGGCGACCTAGTGTGGGCACACAACTAGCGAGGCCCAACCTGGTTAGCAGGAAAATCCTAGAAATAACAGGACCAAATCATATCTAATAGAGTTGGAAGATGGCCGGGTATGGAAGTGCCACATAGACCAGATAAGAAAACGCATAACAAGCAATACAGAATCAGCGAAACATGCCCGACTATTCACTGTTAGAATCCAACTAACACAAACCCGGGCTAACGTGAGGACTTATCTGAATTCCAGGAGGTCCAGCGACGCCAACCGGTGCCTCCTGAAGACAGCAGGAAAACTCTGCAAATAATCCAGGGCCGGATGGCCTAGAGGAGGAGCTGAGAGGAACGAACAGTCCCTCCGGCCAGCTCGACTCACTCCCAGAGAATGAAGTGCGCAGGTCTGAAAGAGTCAGGAGACGCCCAGTCTACTTGCGTGATTACGTTGAGAAATAACATGTAAAAATTATGTAAATATTGGTAAAGTGTTTTCTGGGAGGGAAGGAGTGTAATGTATCTTTAAAAGTTTTGGCGGGAAAATAGCACGTTGCTGATTGGTTGAAGCCACTGGCTATACTGTATATAAAGAGAGGTTTTTCCCAGCCCGGGTTGCTGGGTTCACCATATAGTAAAGAGCTGTTGTCACTATCCTGGTCTCCTGCCTCGTTATTGCCCAAATCTAACATTTCCTGTGTGCAAACAATGACTAATATTATATTTATGTTGATTTTATTTCTGGAGTATATTCTGTGATCCACAACTAATGTTCTTATAAAACAGTCAGTAGATAATTAATAAAAGTTTAACTAAAAAGCTTCTGAAGATTTGATAGCTTTATAAATGCTATGGCCTTTACCATTAAATTAAGCAATGTGGAAAAATAATTTGGACAAGAATTAGGTGAGCAGATTTTAATGTTCACATGCTTGCAAGTTTCATTCATTTTGCAGTTCTAATCTTGACCACAGCTTTTTAGTGTTATGACATGAAAAGTTTGAATGGTTTTATTAATGTATTGAATTCACAGCTTTACTTATACCAGACCTCTGACTTATACCAATACGTAAGCAGAGCTTTGATAAATCTTTTGTGCCACTTGAGAAGAACTTTGGGGCAAAAGTTCAAGGGTCTTCTCTGTTAATCATGCCCTATGCTTGATATACCCAAGCTAATTCTTGCCAAGCAATGCATCCTTTGCTAACTGGTTACAAACAGACTATTT
>NW_026682492.1:0-6022 GCF_028640845.1 Ahaetulla prasina | reverse complement strand
ATGGATTTTATAAAGTTGCCCAATTCAAACAATGTGACTTTGTGTAGAAAACAAACAATAAACCCAAAGAACCACAAAATAGTAAAACACGCACAATACACAAATATAAAATGCAAAATTTAAACCCTAGAAGAGTTAACAAATTCACTTTCTCAGCCTCATTGGAAAAACAGGAAAGACTAGAAATTAAATCAAGACCTTCTACATGCAAAGCAGAAACTCTTTTATCACAGAGGGTCTTTCCTTAAACTAGCACAAGGCTCTGTGAAGAATGCCTTCAGTAGTGGAGATACATAGAAATAAATATACTGGACAGGTATATTTTCCTGAAGTTTGCTTTGCTTCCACCCTGTAGGTTAATCACTTTCATCCCTGCTCCTCGGTGAACCATTCTCCATTCTCCTTACCTTTATCTCCTGATTTTAAAACCACTTGCAATCCCAAAACCTGCAGAAGATTCTGGCATATGACCATAAGTTCATATGCAAGCTGTGTACATTAACAATGACTTTGCAAAGGAGTTTCTCCTAAGGAGTGATATGATAGCAGAGTTCCAATATGTAAGGGGCTGCCACAAAAGAAGGAGGGGGTCAATTTATTCTCCACAGCACCTGACGGCAGGACAAGAAGCAATGGATGGAAATTGATCAATGAGAGAACCAACTAGAACTAAGGAAAAATTTCCTGACAGTGAGAACAATTATTAATCAGTGGAATGATGTGCCTCCAGAAATTGTGGGTGCTTCACCATTGGAAGTTTTTAAGAAAAGACTGGACAGCCATTTGACTGAAATGGTATAGAGTTTTCTGCTTGAGCAGCGGCTTGGACTAGAAGACCTTCAAAGTCCCTTCCAACTCTGTTTCCTATTATTTCATTTTGTCACAACAGTATACACAAACATTGTCATAAGTAAAAAAAAAACATATCATGAAGAATATATATATATATATATTTGTAGGTCTTTGGTTATTCGGGTTTTCTCCCGCGTAAAATTGGAAGTGTCTTGGCGACGTTTCGACGAAGTCTCATTCGTCATCTTCAGGCTTCAGCTTTGTGCTTCTGGGCAAGCTAGAAGCGGCTGAAGCTGAAAGATGACGAATTTCTCGTCAGCAAGACCTTCCAATTTTGAGAAAACCCGAATAACCAAAGACCTATATTAAACATGAAACCTCAGAAAACATATATATATATATATATATATATATATATATAGGTCTTTAGTTGTTCGGGTTTTCTCCCGTGTAAAATTGGAAGTGTCTTGGCGGCGTTTACGAAGTCTCATTCGTCATCTTCAGGCTTCAGCTTCGTGCTTCTGGGAGCAATGTGTGATCGCAGCTGTTTCTTCTTTAACTGCTAGTGGGGTTTGAACTGATTGGGTGGGAGCTTGGCTGTGCTCTGATTGGATGGGGGTTTTCTGTGCTCTGATTGGCTGGGGTGTGTGTCCTGTGTTGGTGGGGCTTGGTTGTGCTCAGTCTAATCTGTGCTGCAGGGGATTTGAGCTGGTGAGCTGCACTGCTGTTTGCAGCCCGTGTTCGTGGTGGTGCTACATCTTACGTAGTGGGTGTCAGTCTGCTGCATGTATGGATTGGAGGGTTTGAAGTGGCTAATGTTGCAGCTGCGGTCTGGCTTCTGGTCCTGGTCGTGCTTCCTGATCAGTGTGGGTTTGGGTGTGCTTTCTGGGTGGATGTGTGGTGGTGACATCCTGTGTGGACCTCGTGAGTGTGGGTCTGGTGTCATTCCTCGTGTTAGGGACACGTTTGTCAATAAGGGCAGGTTTCAAATGGCTGGTAGGCGGAGGTATCATCTCGTTTGTTCATGCTGTGTGGGCGTTTATCTCGATGGCTTCTCTGATTATTCTGTTGTTAAAGTGTTCAGTTTTGGCGATAGTTCTGGTCTTTTTAAAGTCAATATCGTGTCCTGTGACTTTAAAGTGTTGGACCAGGAAGAAGTTGGTTCCTCTTTTGAATGAGTTCTTGTGTTCTTCAATGCGTGCACTTATTCTTCTGTTGGTTTGTCCAATGTATGTGGTGGGGCAGGCGGTGCATGGGATTTCATATACTCCTTGATTTTCTAACTCAATTTTGTCTTTGGGGTTTCTTAGGATGGTGGATATTTTTGGTTTGTGCAGAATGCTGTCTTGATGTTATGTTTGTGGAGGATCTTGCTGATTCTGTCTGTGGTGCCTTTATATATGCGAGGAGGGCTGTGCCATTTTCTTGCTCTCTGTCTTGGGTTTTAGTGGGGGGTTCTTTTTGGATTAGTTTGGTAATCTTATTTCTCTGGAATCCATTGGATGTTAGTACGTTTGTGAGAGTGTGTAGTTCGGTTTTAGGTGTTGTTAGTCAGCTAAGCATTTTGTTCTAGAGATGAGTGTCTTGGCTACGGAGTTGATCTGTGCTGGGTGGTGGTGTGAGATGCATGCAGATAGCGGTTTGTGTGTGTTTTCTTCTGGTAGATGGTGTGTCCTAGGAGCCATTGGGTTTCTTGTAGACTAAGACATCTAGGAAGGAAGTTGGTTGTTAACTTCTGTTTCCATGGTGAACTGTATTTTGGGGTGTAGGCTATTGAGGTGTGTGAGGAAGTTTTCAAGTTTTTCTTTCCGTGTGGCCAGATTATGAAGGTGTGTCTACGTATCTGAGCCAGAGTTTGGGTTTGTGATCAGATTTTTCTAGTGCTTGGGTTTAAAGTGTTCCATGTAGAGGTTGGCAATGACAGGTGAGAGGGTGATCCCATGGGTGCGCCTTCTATTTGTTTGTATTTTTGTCCGTTATAGATGAAGTATGTGTTGGATAGGCAGTGGTTGGTCAGATCTAGTATGTGCTTGGGGGTTATATTTGTTTTGGATAGCTGTCAAGGCTTCTTTGATTGGCACTTGGGTGAAGAGGATATGACATCAAAGCTCACGAGTAGGTCGCTGGGCTGTAAGTTTTGTTTCTTTATGATCTCTATGAACTGGAATGAGTTTTTACGTGTGAGGCGATGGATTCTGCATAGGGCTGTAGTTGTTTGGCGAGAAATTTGGCTAGGTTTTGTAGAGGTGAGCCTATGGAGCTAACTATGGGTCTGAGTGGGGGTTCCTTCTTTGTGTATCTTGGGGAGGCCGAGAGCTTAGGGCATCTGGATGATTTCTCTCTGGGAATGATTCTTTGTTGGATTTCTTCGCTGATGGGGAGGCTTTTATTTTGGATCTAGTGGTTTTTCTAGGTAGGTGGTGGGGTCTGTTTTAGGGGCTTGTATGCAGGGTCTTGGAGTAGGTTGGTTAATTTGGTTTGGTAGTCAGATGTGTTCATAACCACCGTGGCGTTGCCCTTGTCTGCTGGTAGGATTATTATGCTGGTATCTTTTTTCAGGTTAAGTAGTGCTGTCTGTTCCTCTTTGGGTAAGTTGCTTTTGGGTGGCTTGCTGCTGCAGAGGATGTTGGTGATTTCGAGTCTGATTTTGTTAGCGCCATCGGGGTTGATTTTGGTCAGGCTGGTTTCAACTCCGCATATAATGGTCTCAGTGGGGATGTATTTGGGAGTGACTGCAAAGTTGAATCCTTTGGAAAGGACATCGGTTTCAGCTTTGGTGAGGATCCTATCTGAGATGTTATGCACTGTTTGTTTCATGTGTTGCTGTGAGGGTGGAGGGGTTTGTTTCTGCTGTTCTTGTAGTCTTCGGAGGTTGCTGGTGTGCGTGTTTGTCTTGAGGGTGGTCTGTGTTTCCTCTCAGACGGCAAGTTGTTTGATTTGTCCCAAAGTGCCGGTGCATCTTGTTGCTGAGTTTGAGGTGAAGTGTGAGGAGATCTTTGTTGATTTGATCTAGGAGGAATCTTTTGTGTGAAGTTCATTTCTGATTAAGGCCAATTGTTCTTTAGGATGCTTGGTCTGCAGAGTTGGAGTGGAATTTCAATTGAAGCTATTTGGGGATTAAATATATATATATCAGTTTCATAGCTAATGCGAGGTCACATAATATGGAAGCTCTACTTCTAGTTTTCATAGGTCCTTCAGATGGTGGATATATATTCAGAGGTGCAATATTTGTTTTCTGAGGTTTTCACGGTGTTTGTATATAGGTCTTTGGTTGTTCGGTTTTCTCCCGTAAAATTGAAGTGTCTTGACACGCTTCGACGAAGTCTCATTCGCATCTTCAGGCTTCAGCTTCGGTTTCTGGGAGCAATGTGATCGCAGCTGTTTCTTCCTTTTAACTGCTAGTGGGGGTTTGAACTGATTGGGTGGGAGCTTGGCTGTGCTCTGATTGGATGGGGTTTTTCTGTGCTCTGATTGGCTGGGGTGTGTCCTGTGTGGTGGGGGCTTGGTTGTGCTCAGTCTAATCTGTGCTGCAGGGGATTTGAGCTGGTGAGCTGCACTGCTGTTTGGCTCTTCGTGAGTCGAACAGAAACAGAAGTTAACAACCAACTTCCCTTCCTAGATGTCTTAGTCTACAAGAACCCAATGGCTCCCTAGGACACACCATCTACCAGAAGAAAACACACACAAACCGCTATCTGCATGCACTCTCACACCACCCAGCACAGATAAACTCCGTAGCCAAGACACTCATCTCTAGAACAAAATGCTTAGCTGACGAACAACACCTAAAAACCGAACTACACACTCTCACAAGCGTACTAACATCCAATGGATTCCAGAGAAATAAGATTACCAAACTAATCCAAAAAGAACCCCCCACTAAAACCCAAGACAGAGAGCAAGAAAATGGCACAGCCCTCCTCCCATATATAAAAGGCACCACAGACAGAATCAGCAAGATCCTCCACAAACATAACATCAAGACAACATTCTGCACAAACCAAAAAATATCCACCATCCTAAGAAACCCCAAAGACAAAATTGAGTTAGAAAATCAAGGAGTATATGAAATCCCATGCACCGCCTGCCCCACCACATACATTGGACAAACCAACAGAAGAATAAGTGCACGCATTGAAGAACACAAGAACTCATTCAAAAAAGAGGAACCAACTTCTTCCCTGGTCCAACACTTTAAAGTCACAGGACACGATATTGACTTTAAAAAGACCAGAACTATCGCCAAAACTGAACACTTTAACAACAGAATAATCAGAGAAGCCATCGAGATAGAAAGACGCCACACAGCATGAACAAACGAGATGATACTCCGCCTACCAGCCATTTGAAACCTGCCCTTATTGACAAACGTGTCCCTAACACGAGGAATGACACCAGACCCACACTCACGAGGTCCACACAGGATGTCACCACCACACATCCACCCAGAAAGCACACCCAAACCCACACTGATCAGGAAGCACGACCAAGGACCAGAAGCCAGACCGCAGCTGCAACATTAGCCACTTCAAACCCTCCAATCCATACATGCAGCAGACTGACACCCACTACGAAGATGTAGCCGACACACGAAGCCAAACAGCAGCAGTGCAGCTCACCAGCTCAAATCCCCTGCAGCACAGATTAGACTGAGCACAACCAAGCCCCACACAGGACACACCCCAGCCAATCAGAGCACAGAAAACCCCATCAATCAGAGCCAAGCTCCCACCCAATCAGTTCAAACCCCACTAGCAGTTAAAAGAAGAAACAGCTGCGATCACACATTGCTCCCAGAAGCAGAAGCCTGAAGATGACGAATGAGACTTAGTCGCAAGACACTTCAATTTTACGGAGCCGAACAACCAAGACCTATATACAAACTGTGAAAACCTCAGAAAAAATATATATATATATATATATATATATATATATATATATATATATCATATATATATAGCTATATATATACATATACATACATACATATATATATATATATATATATATATATATATATATATATATATATATATATATATATATATATATATATATATATATATAGGTCTTTGTTGTTCGGGTTTTCTCCCGTAAAATTGGAAGTGTCTTGGCGACGACGAAGTCTCATTAAATCATCTTCAGGCTTCAGCTGCTTCTGGGAGCAATGTGTGATGCAGCTGTTTCTTCCTTTAACTGCTAGTGGGGTTTGAACTGATTGGGTGGG
>NW_026682491.1:0-6026 GCF_028640845.1 Ahaetulla prasina | reverse complement strand
GGCTGCAACCAATCAGGAACGAGATATTTCCCGCCTAAAACTCCCGCCAAAACTTACAGTAATACATTACAGAAACACTGATGGAAGTCAAATATATTTATGTATGAATGCTTGAGCCTGCCATTTTGTGTTGTTGCTGGTGTGGGAATGAGACGCTTCTTTTCTTCTTGGTTTCCTTCAAATAAAATTTTAGCTTGGCTATTGCTCTGCTCCAGAGATGAGTACCCAAGATGCTTTCTTCCACTGGATGTTCCCAAATAAAATTCAACAGCACAGGGGGATTCTCTATCTTCTATTGCATTTTGGATGGACATGGATTGGGGTGTTCTATATTGATATTGGGAAACAGACACAGGTATTACTACAAAATGTGTTTCCCTTGTTTTCGAAAAATGGCATCTGCTTCGATTTCATCAGAAAACTGGCTGAAGGTTACCTCAATGACTTTGACAAACTAGTAGAAGTGATTCATGAAACATTATTTTTTCTTTTGACCCGTACTTCTAATGTGGTGATTGTTCAAGGTGAATTTCCAACTATAGCAACTTTAAATTATTACTTCAAAGCAGCTGAATTTTTGGTAACGTCAGAATATTCGAAAGTCTGGATTATGACATCAGATGTTGATTATGTATCCGTTCCCCAGCAAAGGGGTTGGCATTTAAATTTCCTTCATGGATCTTTATCCTTGGCTGTTAATTTCAAAGATGTTTCTGGCTTCCATCAGTTTCTTCAAGCAAGGAACCCTGCTTTGGAGAAGGAAGATGGCTTCCTAAGAGAAACCTGGCAACAGGTATTTAATTGTGTCTTCTCTAGTTTCACCGGAGACCATATGAGTGAGGACATTTGCACTGGAAAAGAGGAGCTAGGGACTCTCCCCATGTCGGTGCTTGAGATGAGAATGACAGCTCACAGTTACAGTGTCTACACAGCTGCGTATTCCATTGCATATGCTTTGCATGCTATGTACTCTTCTATGGACAACCAAAAGGGAATTGCAAATGGATGGAGACAGAAAGTTCATCAACAGTCATGGAAGGTAATCCTTTGCATGAACTAGTAAAGGAATTTGCAGCATCCTTTCCTTGCAGACACAAAACCATAGAGTTGGAAATGACCTTAAAGGTCCTTCTCATCCAATACCTGCCTCTTTCCTAATTTCTTTCCATAGAGTAGCTGTAACAAGGAATACTAAAAAGATCTAGACATGGTTATATTCCTGCAGACTACCTAGAAGTGGAAAGATACTTCTTCTGGTACAAAAATTGGCAATATATGTTATGTTTGGGGTATTGACGGGCAGGAGACCAGGTTAGTGACAACAGCTCTTTAATATAGTGTGACCCAGCAAAACTCTGGAGAAAACCTCTCCTTATATACACTTCAGCCTGAGGCTGCATCCAATCAGAAGCGAGATATTTCCGCCTAAAACTCCGCCAAAACTTACAGTAATACATTACACTCCTTCCCTCCCAGAAGGCACTTTGCCAATATTTGCATACTACTTCTCTCGTAGTCCTGCAGTGACTCTCCCGGACCTGCAGTTCACTGGAGTTGAGTCGAGCGCTTGCCGGAGGGACTTTTCGTTCCTCTGAGCTCCTCCTCCCGGCCATCCGGCCCTGGATTATTCGGCTCGGGCCTGCTGTCCTCTAGAGGGACCGGAGGTGTCGCTGGACCTCGCCTGACTCAGATAAGTCTCTGTTTGGTTCTTTGCTTACGATTTCTGTTTGTTCTCGGCTCCAGTCAGCTGTGGGGTTAATTAAATCAAAGTCAGGGCTGGTCTCGCCTAATTCCGCCTTTATCGCTCATCTGTTTCTTAATTGATCTATGTGGCGCCGCCAGATTGCCATCGTCTAGCTCCACTAGATAGGATTTGGGGCCCGTTTGTCTATGATTCTCCTCCTCCAGCTAGGGCCGGCGCGCTGTAATTATGCCCATACTGTGTCTCCTATGGCTATTTCTCTGAGTTTCTTTGTTCTGAACCCGTCCTGTATGTAGCTTGGGTGCAGCCGGTCTAGTGGGCATCTTAGCTTCCGCCCCATTAGCAGCTCGGCTGGGCTGCGGCAGTGGCCACACAGGGGTCCTATGTTGGACAGTTAGGAATGCGTCGATTTGTGACTGCCAATCCCGGGCTACTTCGTGACAGCGCTTCTTCGCACTCCGAACAAAGCGTTCAGCAAGGCCGTTCGGCGCGGGTGGAACGGCGCTGAGAGGGCATGTCGGATGCCCTCTTCAGCCAGGTACCCTTCAAATAATGCTGCGGTGAACTGTGGGCGTTATCAGACACGATGGTGTCCGTAGCCCGTGTGGCGAAAAGGTGTTTTAGGGCTGCAGTGACAGCTCCAGCGGTTGTGGATTTCATTAGAATGATCTCCAGCCATTTGGAGAATGCATCACCACAATTAGAAATGTTTGGCCGTGGAATGGGCCGGCAAAATCAATATGTATGCGGGACCAAGGGCCTGGGGTTTCTCCCACTAACACTGGGGCCGTGGAGGTAGGGTCTGGATTCCTGACAGACTTGGCATCGGCCTACCTTGTCACTGATTTCCCTGTCCATTTGGGGCCACCAGACATAGCTCCTCGCTAACCCCTTCATCCTCACAATTCCTGGGTGACCCTCATGCAGGAGTTCCAGGACTTTTTTCCTTAGTTTTCGGGACCACTACCCTATCCCCCAGAGCAGGCACCCCTTGTACAGACAATTCCCTTTTTCTTTACAAACTCTTTAAAGCAGCTGCGCCCGGTATGGCCATCCCTTGAACCCATCCAATCACAGTTCTTAATACAACGTCCCGGTATGAGGCCCGAGCCACTTCCTGAGATGTGGCTGGGCCAGAGTCCAAAGAGTCAATTAGTAGAACGGGTGCGCCCGGGGTGGGGTCCTCGATTTTCCCTGGCAATGGGCATCTGCTCAGTGCGTCTGCATGCCCCACTCCTTTCCAGGCCGATGTTGTAGTTTGTAGGAGTAGGCGGCCAGAAAATAGTCCATCTGGTCAGTCTAGGTGAGAGTGCTACTGGCGTTGGGCGGTCACCAGCCAGTAACCCCAATAGCGGTCTGTGATCCAATTTCAAAGTCTCGCCAAAAACGTATTCGTGAAATTTCTTCACGCCTGACACTATTGCGAGAGCCTCCTATCTAGTTGGCTGTAATTTCTCAGCCGGGACATCGCTCGTGAATAGAACGCTATAGGGGCTTCAGTGCCGTTTGGGAGTCTGTGGCTAAGTACAGCTCCTACTCCATAGGGGATGCATCACAAACCAGTACTAACGGCAGCCTGCTACTGTACTGACTAACAGGCTATCGCTTGATAGCAAGTTTTTGACTGCCTCAAATGCTCTGTTTTCTGTCTTTCCCCAAGACCAAACAGCGTTTTTCCAACAACTTGTGCAACGGTTCAAGCACGGTTGCTTTGTTTCTTAAAAATACAGCATAAAAGTTTACCAGACCCAGGAAAGCCTGAAGCTCTGTCTTGTTTTTGGGTGCTGGGGCTCTCTTTATCGCTTTGACCTTACTCTCGGTGGGGTGAATTCCATTCTTATCTATCCTATATCCCAAAAATTCCACTGACTCGACCCCCACCTGGCATTTTTTTGCTTTAACTGTCAGGCCGGCTGACCGGAAAATGGCCAAAACTTTCCTCAGCCGCTCCCCCAGTTCTTCCAAATTCATTCCCGATACCAACACGTCATCGAAATAGGGCACGACTCCTGGTAGCCCTGTAGGAGTCGTTCCATCAGATTTTGGAATAGCCCAGCTCGCTTACCCCAAACTGTAACCGAGTGCATTTAAAGGCACCTCGGTGCGTTACAATGGTCTGGGCTTCAGCTGTGCTAGCATCTACGGGTAGCTGCTGTGCGCTTGTGCCAAGTCTAATTTGGCGAAAACTTGTCCGTGCCCTAGTGAGTGCAATAAGTGTTGCACTACTGGAACTGGGTAGGCGCTCTTTTGCAATGCTTTGTTCAAGGTAGCCTTGTAATCAGCGCAAATTCTTATGGACCCGTCTGGTTTTACAGGGGTGACGATTGGCGTCTCCCATTTGGCATGATCAACTGGCACTAGTATCCCCTGGCTGACTAATTTATCTAACTCTTTGTCGATTTTAGGTTTGAGTGCAAAGGAACCCTCCTTGCCTTTAACCTAATGGGAGCTATTTGGGGTCTAAATTGAAGGAGATAGGGGTCCCTTGTACTTGCCTAAACGGTCCTCGAATCGCTCTGAATTCCTCCATTAGGGTGTTTTGCAGGTTGCATCCGGTCCGGTGGACGCCAGTCACCCCATTCCCAACGCCTGAACCAGTCTAGCCCCAGCAAGCTTGGCAAGGTTCCTTCGACTAACGTGATGGGCAGGGTCTTTTCGTATGTCCCGTACTTGACCTCGACGGTCGTTGTCCCTCGAACAGGGATGCGGTTGCCCTGGTAATCCTGCACCCGGGCCGTTGTTTCTGTAGCTTGCGCGATGGCGATGTGCAAGGCTTTCACAAAAGTGTCCCAGGACATGATTGTGATAGCTGATCCTGTGTCTACTTCCAGTCGGCACGTGCGCCTTCAATCGTCGGGTTTGTGAAGATCTTTTCTTGATGCGGGTAGCTGCGTGGTCTATGGTAACAGTCATTCGGTTTGACTTCGCTCTTTCTTTCCTGGCCAATCATGGTCGCCTCGCCGATCGCGCTCTGATTGGCTGGTTTGAAATTTCGCGGGAATGTGGGTTTGCATCTCTGACTCAGAGCCGCTCTGATTGGACGATTTGAATTTTCGGCGGAAGGTTGGGGTGCTCGGCAGACTTGAGCCAGGTGCCCTTCCTTTCACACCGCCGCAAATGGCGTCCCTGAACTTACATCTTTGGCGCTGATGTCGCCCCCCAACTTCCGCATTCCTCCGGGTCTTCCTTGTCGATTTTCCGGTGTAGTGGACTTCTTCCTCCTCTTCGCTGGTTGACTCACGATAGGTTTCTTCGTGGTGGACTGTGCTCGGCTTTGCGCCCGCCATCGGCGTGAGTCGCTTTTGTAAGGTGTCTGCTGCATGGTTGGACATCTCATGGGCTCTGGCTTCGTCCAGGGCGTTTGCCAATGTCAGGTTGCTCTTGGCTAGCAACCGTCTCCTCAAACGGATGTCTCTGACCCCCCGTATAAGTTGTTCCAGCAGCTCTTCGTCCAGATCGCGGTACTGCAATGCTTGGAGGCTTGTCTCAGGGCTGCCATGTAGTCGCTGATAGACTCGCCTTCTTGTTGCCTGCGCTCCCAAACTCGCACCGTCGAGCGTGTTTGGACGGGGCTGGTGCGTAGTGATTCTTCAGGAGGGTCTGAAGGGTCTGCCACGATACGGAGTGTAGCGGTGTTGGCTCCGCTAGGGCTTCTGCGCGGCGATGACTGCGGACCCACAGTGGCTTATGAAGTAAGCCCGTTTACGGTTGTCGGAGACTCCTGTAGCTCGTTTGCCTCCAGGAAACTCTCGAACGGGTCATATATATTCCCCATGTCTCCTGGGCAGGGTCAAAGCGGAGTGGGTGGCGTGTAGCCGGTCATCGCTGCATTCGCCGTCACCTTGCTGGGTTTGAGTCTCGTGGTGAGTTCAGCTCTGTTCTGGTGCTCTGCCTCAATATCCCATCCTCGCCGCCAATGTTATGTTTGGGTATTGAGGAGGCAGGAGACCAGGTTAGTGACAACAGCTCTTTAATATAGTGTGACCCAGCAAAACTCTGGAGAAAACCTCTCCTTATATACACTTCAGCCTGAGGCTGCATCCAATCAGAGCGAGATATTTCCCGCCTAAAACTCCCGCCAAAACTTACAGTAATACATTACAATATATTTCTAAATTTATCAGGTTTTTTTAAAAAAAATCTTAAATCTTATGACAATGCTATGCTATTATCGATACTACCTTGGTGAATCCTTTGTGTTGGGGTAAGAATTTAGAAAGTTCTTATTTCCTTGTATTATATATAATCGACAGAATTTCAACTGCCGCTCTGTGGGCTAGTTTGTTTCCTTTGATACATAAAACAAAAGGCAATAAAGTGTCAA
>NW_026682490.1:0-6027 GCF_028640845.1 Ahaetulla prasina | reverse complement strand
TTGACACATGTACAAAGAGGGTAGTACAGGTACCACTTTCACTGTAAAACTCAACACCAGCATTCTGACAAATGGACAACTATTCCTGCTCTTATAAAACCATGCCAGTCTGCTTCCACTTTTGTAGCACTTTACAAGGTGTACTTTGGACAGCTGAAGCTTTCAGATATTCATGCAAAGGTAGCTCTATTTAGTAGCTTTATTTAAAACACACAGAAATATTTAATCTAGACATTGTCCCATAGAATCTCACAGGATGAATCTTAGCAACCATAACTATAGCACCAATAATCTCCACACTAACATTTATAACATACACAATAGCCACTATTCCAGCATTTATATCAATTAACCTTACACAATCCACAACAATAAAAGATATCGGAAACATGTGAACAACCTCACCTCACATAGCCATAATTATATCAATAACAATCCTATCCCTGGGGGGAATTCCACCCCTAACAGGATTCATACCCAAATGATTAATCCTAAACAACCTTACCTCAATTAACATGATAGTAGAAGCAACTATCATAGCAATAACCTCACTACTAAGCCTATATATCTACATACGGTTAATATACCTATCATCAATAACTATGCTACCCCACACAACACTAATACAATTAAAATGACGAACTACCAACAAAAACACACCAATAATTACATCAACAATAACAATAGCAACAGCCCTACTTCTCCCACTATCTCCAAGCATGTAGAAACTTAAGTTATACAAACTAGGGACCTTCAAAGCCCCCAAAAAAGACCGCTTTAGTTTCTGCAGAGCTTGCAGACTCACTACATCTTCTGTTTGCAATACAGATGTTTTAACTAAACTAAAACTCTCTAGATTAGCGGGCCTCGATCCCACAAAAAACTAGTTAACAGCTAGCTGTCCAAGCCGACGGACCTTAACCTACCTTCTCCGTTTTTGTATTAGAAGAAAAAACGGAGAAGCCCCGGGCGAAGGCCAAATCCGGGTTTGCAGTCCGACATGTTAAACACTTCGGGGCTTGGCAGCAAGGGGATACCTATAAGCAATTTTACAGACTGCCACTTTTATCAGCCATACTGCCTGTGTATATGACCCGTTGGTTATTCTCAACAAACCACAAGGATATTGGAACCCTATACCTACTTTTTGGTGTATGATCGGGGTTAATCGGGGCCTGCCTGAGTATTCTAATACGAATAGAACTAACACAGCCAGGCTCATTACTAGGAAATGACCAGATTTATAACGTATTGGTCACAGCCCACGCATTCATCATAATTTTCTTTATGGTGATACCTATTATAATTGGAGGTTTTGGTAATTGACTAATCCCTTTGATGATCGGAGCCCCCGATATGGCTTTTCCTCGGATAAACAACATAAGCTTCTGGCTCCTCCCACCAGCCCTCCTACTTCTCCTATCATCGTCATATGTTGAAGCTGGGGCCGGCACAGGTTGAACTGTTTACCCACCATTATCCGGTAACCTCGTACACTCAGGCCCATCAGTTGACTTAGCAATCTTCTCACTCCACCTAGCAGGCGCCTCTTCCATCCTGGGGGCAATTAACTTCATTACAACATGTATTAATATAAAATCTAAATCTATACCAATATTTAATATTCCTTTGTTCGTATGATCTGTGTTAATCACAGCTATTATACTACTGTTAGCACTCCCAGTATTAGCAGCAGCAATCACTATACTACTAACGGATCGAAACCTTAACACCTCATTCTTCGACCCTTGCGGCGGTGGTGACCCAGTACTATTCCAGCACCTTTTCTGATTTTTCGGACACCCAGAAGTATACATTCTCATTCTACCCGGATTTGGAATTATTTCTAGTATTATCACATTCTACACAGGGAAAAAAAACACCTTTGGATACACAAGCATAATTTGAGCAATAATATCAATCGCAGTACTAGGGTTTGTTGTATGAGCCCACCATATATTTACAGTGGGACTAGACATTGACAGTCGAGCCTACTTTACAGCAGCAACAATAATCATCGCAATTCCCACTGGTATCAAAGTGTTTGGTTGACTAGCCACGTTAGCGGGAGGGCAAATCAAATGACAAACCCCAATCTACTGGGCACTTGGGTTTATCTTCCTATTCACTGTAGGCGGGATAACGGGGATTATCCTAGCAAACTCATCTTTAGACATCGTGCTACACGACACATACTACGTAGTAGCACACTTCCACTATGTTTTATCAATAGGGGCAGTATTTGCTATTATGGGTGGACTAACCCACTGATTCCCCCTATTCACTGGGTACACCCTTAATCAAACCATAACTAAGACACAATTCTGGGTAATATTCACAGGAGTAAATATAACCTTCTTTCCACAACATTTCCTAGGCCTATCTGGAATACCGCGTCGATACTCAGATTTTCCAGATGCATTTGCCCTGTGAAACACAATCTCATCAATCGGATCAACAATCTCTATGATCGCAGTACTAATATCGCTATTCATTGTATGAGAAGCACTTACATGCAAGCGAGAACTACAAATACCACTTGGAAAAAAAACACACGTAGAATGATTTTACGGCTCACCCCCTCCGTACCACACCCACACAGAACCCACATTCATAGTTAATAACACATATGCCCCAATTCGAAATCTTATTTCTTACATGGAATGACCGTGACCCGAGAAAAGGCAGGATAAAACTGCCATCTGATGATTTCAAGTCAACCGCATATTATGCTTTCTTCCCGAGAACCTAGTAAACAAATTACATGGCTTTGTCACGGCCAAATCACAGACTCTGTGGTCCTCAATGCCATATGCAGCACAACTATCACTACAAGAAGCAACAGGACCAACAATAGAGGAAGTAGTCTTTCTACACGACCATGTTCTACTACTCACATTCCTGATAGCTATCGTAATTACTGTATTCACACTAACATCAACTTCAACAATATTAACGCATAATGACCCAACAGAAGAAGTAGAACAATTAGAAGCAGCCTGAACAGCTGCCCCTATCATAATCTTAATCTTAACAGCCCTGCCATCAGTACGATCCTTATACTTAATAGAAGAAGTGTTTAACCCATACTTAACTATCAAAGCAACAGGACACCAGTGATATTGAAACTATGAATACTCAGATGATACACAAATCTCGTTCGACTCATACATAATCCAAACTAAAGACCTGCAAAACGGCTCACCACGACTTCTTGAAGTAGACCACCGAATGGTTATACCAGCAAACCTACAAATCCGAGTTGTAGTAACCGCAGAAGATGTTCTACACTCATGAACAATCCCATCACTCGGTGTAAAAGTAGATGCAGTCCCGGGACGGTTAAACCAACTACCATTATCCACATCACGGGTTGGAGTATTCTTCGGCCAATGCTCAGAAATCTGCGGGGCTAATCACAGCTTCATGCCAATCGCAGTAGAAGCAATCCCCCTATATTACTTCGAACAATGGTTAGTATCAGAACAGTCACTAAGAAGCTTTTATAGCATTAGCCTTTTAAGTTAAAGAAGAAACAGAACCTTTCCTTAGTGAATGCCACAACTAGACACAATTTATATTTTTATAGTTTATCTGTGAACCTGACTAATACTAACATTAACCTCGCTAAAAATTAAAGAACTAATAATAGTGACATGCCCACTAGAGAACATAAAAACAATAAAAATAAAACCAATAATAACACTACCATGATAATAAACCTATTTGAACAATTTGCCAGCCCGGAATTAATAATAACCCCAACAATTCTTATATCTATAGCAATTCCAATATTATTAATCAACAACAAACCACGACTGATTGGAAACCGAATAACAATAGCCATTATCTGGGTAATAAAGACTGTAATAATTAATATAACAAACCAACTATCAAATAAAGGACAAAAATGATCACAAATATTGACTGCACTACTGATCACAATCCTAACATCCAACCTGTTAGGGTTACTTCCATATACATTTGCATCAACCTCACAACTATCAATAAATATAGCAATAGCAATCCCTATTTGACTATCCACAATCATCACTGGGATAATAAATAAACCATCAATCACACTAGCACATATACTACCAGAGGGGTCCCCAACACCGCTTATTCCCTTTATGATCCTAATTGAAACAGTCAGTATTTTAATACGACCAATTGCATTAGGTGTACGACTAACAGCAAATATTACAGCAGGACACCTACTCATAACTATAATTAGCACGACCACATTAAATTTTATTAATGCACACATCCTAATAAGTACCATAACCGGACTATTACTTGTACTGCTATCCGTATTAGAACTAGCAGTAGCCTGTATCCAATCCTATGTTTTTGTCCTATTAATTATCCTATACCTACAAGAAAACACATAATGATCCACCAACTACACCAATACCATATAGTAGACCCAAGCCCCTGACCCTTAACAGGAGCAGTGGGCTCATTACTTACAGCCTCAGGACTAGCAATCTGATTCCACACAAACACCACCACAGTACTCAAAATGGGGTTATTAACCTTAACACTTACAATAATTCAATGGTGACGAGATGTAGTACGAGAAAGCACCTACCAAGGACACCACACAAAAGGTGTACAAAAAAACATACGATACGGAATAATTCTATTCATTACCTCTGAAGTTTTCTTCTTCTTGGGGTTCTTTTGAGCACTATACCACGTAAGCCTAGTACCAACACCAGAGTTGGGGGCAGAATGACCACCAACCGGAATCACCCCACTAAACCCAACCGAAGTACCACTATTAAATACGGTAGTACTTCTATCATCCGGAATGACAATCACATGGTCACACCACACACTTATATTTGGTAATAAAAAGGAGGCAACGCATGCCCTTATAACCACCATCATGCTCGGCATCTACTTCACAGCCTTACAAGCATCAGAATATATAGAAACCCCATTTACCATCTCAGACAGCGTCTATGGCTCATTGTTTTTCGTGGCTACGGGGTTTCACGGACTTCACGTAATGATTGGAACTACATTTCTAACAGTCTGCCTAATACGCCTTATTAAACACCATTTTACAACCACCCACCATTTCGGATACGAAGCAGCAATTTGATACTGACACTTCGTAGACGTAGTTTGATTATTCCTATATATCTCGGTATACTGATGAGGATCTTATTTCTTTAGTATATTAGTACAAATGCCTTCCAAGCATTAAGTCCCTGAGGGAAGAAATAATAAACCTCATCACCACTGCCTCAATAACAATACTCACAGCAACCGCACTTCACATAATTAGCAAACACATTATTAAAAAACCGGATATTAATAAACTGTCACCATACGAGTGTGGATTTGACCCACTAGGCAATGCCCGAACCCCAATCTCAATTCAATTCTTCCTAGTGGCCATTCTATTTATCCTGTTTGACCTAGAAATCGTACTTCTTCTTCCAATCCCATGAAGCGCTAATACAAACCCACCACATAACACTATCACCTTAATCACAATGCTACTGACCATCCTAACCCTGGGCCTTCTATATGAATGACTTCAAGGCGGATTAGAATGAACTGAATACTGCGGTAGTCTAATAGACATTTGATTTCGACCCAAAAGAACTTACCATATAAGCCACAGTAATGGAACTAACTAAAACTGTGCTCTACACAGCATTTATAATCACTATTATAAGCATATCGACACAACACAAGCACCTTATACTAGCCCTAATGTGTGTAGAAACAATAATATTGATTGTATTCACAATACTAGTAATATTCACCTCGACCTCACTAACGCTGTCACAAACCCCAATACCAATTATATTACTAACAATTTCAGTATGTGGAGCATCTATTGGCCTAAGCCTAGTAGTTGCAATCACACGAACCCATGGCAGCGACTTCCTAAAAAACCTAAACTTATTATAATGCTTAAAATAATTTTAATAACTATAATACTAATCCCAAC
Organism: Ahaetulla prasina; assembly: GCF_028640845.1. NCBI lineage: Eukaryota > Metazoa > Chordata > Lepidosauria > Squamata > Colubridae > Ahaetulla > Ahaetulla prasina. Next base: position 56 of record NW_026682490.1, on the reverse strand, counting down.
TATCACTATCATAAAACCAAAAATGCTTTACCAAACAACAACCTCATACACATTTA
>NW_026682489.1:0-6028 GCF_028640845.1 Ahaetulla prasina | reverse complement strand
GAGGAACCAACTTCTTCCCTGGTCCAACACTTTAAAGTCACAGGACACGATATTGACTTTAAAAGACCAGAACTATCGCCAAAACTGAACACTTTAACAACAGAATAATCAGAAGCCATCGAGATAAGCACACAGCATGAACAAGCGAGATGATACCTCCGCCTACCAGCCATTTGAAACCCCTTATTGACAAACGTGTCCCTAACGAGGAATGACACCAGACCCACACTCACGAGGTCCACACAGGATGTCACCACCACATCCACCCAGAAAGCACACCCAAACCCACACTGATCAGGAAGCCGACCAGGACCAGAAGCCAGACCATGCAACATTAGCCATTTCAAACCCTCCAATCCATACATGCAGACTGACACCCACTACGAAGATGTAGCGACCACGAACACGAAGCCAAACAGCAGTGCAGCTCACCAGCTCAAATCCTGCAACTCAGACATTTGAGCAAGCCCCACCAAACAGGACACCCCAGCCAATCAGAGCACAAAAACCCCATCCAATCAGAGCACAGCTCCCACCCAATCAGTTCAAACCCCACTAGCAGTTAAAAGGAAGAAACAGCTGCGATCACACATTGCTCCCAGAAGCACGGCTGAAGCCTGAAGATGAGACTTCGTCACGTCGCCAAGACACTTCCAATTTTACGGAGAAACCGAACCTACATACAAACACCACCTCAGAAAACAAATATTGCACCTCTAGAAATCCACCATCTGACCAGGACCTATGAAAACTAGAAGTCCAAGAGCTTCCATTTTATGTGACCTTGCATTCCTGAAACTGAGATCAAATTTAATCCCCAAATGCAATTGAAATTCCTCCAACTCTGCAGCCAGCATCCTAAAAGAACAGAATTGGCCTAATCAGAAATCTACTCTGAAGACTTTCAGTCTAACAGCTGAAAGGAGTTATTTCTCAATCCTTAGGTTGGCATTGCTCAAGTTGAGTCTGAGGAGCCCAAAGTTTTGTCTTTGTAAACATGTCGCCACGAGGAAGAGAATGAAGCAATGGGTTTTTTCCTCCATGCTCTTCACCCTTGGGAAGTCTTGGGCTCTCAATAGAAAGCAGAGACCAGAGAGAAAGTGCATGCTGGGGGGGGGGGGGTGAAGTGGGGAGGTAAGGGAGAAAAAAATCCACTAATGAATTTCCTCATAGATGCATAAAGTAGGTAGAAAAAAACCAGATGCACTCAAACTGAAAATAGCTGTTGTAGGAGCAGTGAGAGTAAATTACAGCACCTCTGCTATATATAATGGAAAGCTCTTTTACATTTAAAATGAATTAGAACGCATCGGACCCATAGGGCTTTCGCTCCTGGTTTAGCTGACTGTTATCCCGTGGAAACTAAGAAAAGAAGGTGTTAAGTTCGGGAAGTGACGAGGCTGGAGACCAGGGTAGTGACAACAGCTCTTTAATATAGGGTGAACCCAGCAACAGGCTGGGGCCAAAACCTCTCCTTTTATACAGTTCTGCTGGAGGCTTCGTCCAATCAGCAACGTGCTGATTTCCCGCTCAAATATTTAAAGGCACAACTGTTAATACATAACACTCCTCCCCTCCCAGAAAACACTTGGTCTTATTTACATATTTATTCACATGTTATTTTTCGACGTAGTCACGCAAATAACCTGGGCGTCTCCTAGTTCTTTCTGACCTGCGCGGTTCAGTTCTGGGTGGTGTTTTGAGCTGGTCGGAGGGGCTGTTTCTCCTCCCAGCTCTTTCTCTGGGCCATGGGCTCTGGATTATTGGCCGACTCTTTTTCTTGGCTATCCGGCCTTGGATTAATTTTGGAATTTTCCTTGCTGTTTCCCTCGGGGACCTGATGGCGCCGCTGGAACTCTGGGACCTCAGCTAAGTCTTGCGCCTCCCCCGGGTCATTGTCAGCTGTGGATTCAAAGTGGTACTGGTCATTACCTGTCTCTGTTGGTTTGGTTTGGTCAGTTATTCGCTTCCTTAACTGATCTATGTGGCGCCCACACTCGGTTGTCTGGTAGCTCTACCACGATTTTGGCCCTGTTACTTTTTTGTCCTGCGAGCCAACTAGGCCGTCCCCATAGTTTCGGGCCCACACCGTCGCCTATGCTCATTTCCTTGTTTTTCTAGCTCCCCTTGTAACCCTCGGGTGTGTAATGGGGGTTCAAGCAGTCAAGTGGGCACGGAGTTTTCGTCCCATTAGCAATTCGGCTGGGCTTTTCCCGTGGCTGTGCTTGGGGTTCTGTGCTGGACGGCTAGGAAAAGTCTATTTTGTTTGCCAGTCACCTGGCTTGAGCCTGGACAATGCCTCCTTAGCGCTCGGACGGAAGCGCTCTGCAAGGCCATTCGGCGCAGGGTGGAAAGGTGCAGAGAGGGCATGTCGGATGCCTTCCTCTGCCAGGTACTCTTCAAACTGGGCTGCCGTGAATTGGGGCCCATTGTCGGACACCAGAGTGTCCGGCAACCCGTGAGTTGCGAATAGGTGGCGCAGGGTTGCGATTACTGCTTGGCTGTGGTGGACTTCATAAGTATGATCTCTAACCATTTGGAAAATCGTCCACCACCACTAGGAACGTTTGGCCGTGAAAGGGCCAGCAAAGTCAATGTGGATTCTTGACCAAGGCCCTTGGGGCTTTTCCCATTCTCTGACTGGGGCTGTTGGGGTAGCGGTCTGGACTCTTGGCAAGCTTGGCATTTCCCTACCCTCTCAGCAATCTCTCTCCATGAGTGGCCACCATACATAGCTTCTAGCTAACCCCTTCATCCTTACGATGCCTGGGTGACCCTCGTGGAGGAGGTCCAATACCTTTAACTTACAGGAATTATTACACGATCACCCCATAACAGGCACCCCTTGAGCCGAGAGCTCATCACGTTTCTTAACAAATTCTTTGAACCGTTCGCCCGGCAGCGGCCACCTCTGTACCCAACCGAGTACAGTCCTTAACACAATGTCCGGTATGATGCCCGAGCCACTTCCTTTGATGTGACTGGGCCAGAGTCCAACGAGTCAATAAGGAGGATGGGTGTCCCGGAGTGGGGTCTTGATCGCCCCTGGCAGTGGGCATCGGCTCAATGTCTGCATGCCCCACTTCTTTCCCGGTCGATGCTGCAGCTTGTGAGTAAGCGGCTAAAAATATAGTCCATCGAGTCAAGCGTGGCGAAAGTGCCACAGGCGTTGGCGATCGCCAGCCAGTAATCCCAGTAACGGTCTGTGGTCAGTCACGATTTCAAAATTCCGCCCAAAGACATACTCATGGAATTTTTGACCCCTGATACAATGGCTAATGCTTCTTTGTCTAATTGGCTGTAGTTCCTCTCTGGGAGGACATCGTTCTAGAGTAGAACGCTATAGGGGCTTCTGTGCCGTTTGGAAGTCTATGGCTGAGTACAGCCCCACCCCATAAGGGGCGCATAAACCAGCACTAGGGGTAGTGAGTCGTGATATTGGATGAGCAGGCTATCACTTGAGAGCAGGTTCTTTACTGCTTCAAAAGCCCTATTTTCTGACTTTCCCCAAGACCAAACAGTATTTTTCCCTAAGAGCCTATGCAGCGGTTCCATAGCAGTTGCTTTGTTCTTTAAAAGACCGTAAAATTAACCAATCCAGGAATGCCTGCAGCTCTGCTTTGTTTTTGCTGGAGCCTTCCTAATTGCCTTAACTTTGCTCTCAGTAGGGTGAATTCCTTTCTTGTCTATCCGGTAGCCCAAGAAATCGACCGATTCGACCCTATCTGACATTTATTTGTCTTGACTTTTAATCCGGCTGTCCGGAAAATGCTCAAGACCTTTCTTAACCGTTCCCCCAATTCCTCCATGTTTTCCCCTGAAATTAGGACATCATCGAAGTAGGGAACTACCCCTGGGAGCCCTTGCAGTAGTCGTTCCATCTGGTTTTGGAACAGCCCTGGTGCCACACTAACCCCAAATTGCAATCGGGTGCACTTGAATGCCCCCTGTGCGTCTGTCGTTTGGGCTGCGGGCGTCTACTGGCAGTTGTTGGTAGGCTTGGGCCAAGTCTAACTTTGCAAAGACTTGCCCTTGCCCCAAGGAGTGCAATAAATGTTGCACTACGGAACCGGACGCTTTTCTGTAAGGCTTTGTTAAGCGTCGCCTTGTAGTCAGCGCAAATTCTAATTGACCCGTCCGATTTGATGGGGTGACGATTGGCGTCTCCCACTTTGCGTGATCGACTGGCACCAAAACCCCTGATTTATGAGCTTGTCCAGCTCCTTATCAATTTTGGTTTTAGGGCAAAAGGACTCTCCTCGCCTTAAGCCTAATGGGGGCTACCTGGGGTCTAAGTTGAAGGAAATAGGGGTCCCCTTGTACTTGCCCAGGCAGTCCTTGAAGACATCTTGAACTCGTTAAAGAGAATGTCTTTCAAATTGCAGTCACTTCTGTAGATGCCAGTCACTCCCATGCCCAGGGCACGAAACCAGTCTAGTCCCAACAGACTGGGCAGAGTTCCTTCGACGATCGTGATGGGCAGGGTCTTTTGTGAGGGCCGTGCGACTCGGACGGAGGTGGTCCCTCGAACAGGGATGCGATTCCCTGGTAGTCGTGCACTCGTGGCGCTGTGCTTGCAGATGGCGCGGCGACGGCAGCGACTTCGCCAGGGTGTCCCAGGACATGATGGTGATCGCTGATCCCGTGTCTACTTCAAGCCTGCACCGTACTCCTCGATCTTGGGCTTTGTGAAAATCTTCTTTTCCACTTTGGTTGAGGCGCCTATAATGACAGTCGTTTGGTTAGACTTGGCGCCTTTCTTGTTTGAACCAATCGGCCGCCTTTCCGGTTCCGCGTTTTGATCGATTTGAATTTTCGGGAAGGTTGGGCTCTGCAAACCTGAGCTAAGTGTCCTTTCTTCCCACACCGGCATGTTGCGTCTTTAAACCTGCAGCGTTGGCGCTGATGCTGCCCTCCGCAGCTTCCGCTCGTCACGGTCCTCAGTGTCGCGTTTCGGTCCGGCAGACCCTTCCTCATCCTCGCCCTCACCTTCGGATTCGGACTGAATCTCCTCCTGGTGTACTGGCGTTGGCTTCGCTCGCCTTGGATTGAAGAGGCTTTGCAGAGTCTCTGCTGCTTTAGTAGACATTTCGTGCTCTGGCCTCGTCCAGAGCGGTGGCTTGTCAGGTTGCTCTGGCTAGCAGTCGTCGCCGTGGGCGGATGTCCTTGACCCCTCGGATGAGTTGCTCGAGTAGCACCCGTCTAAGTCTCGGTATCCGCAGTCCTTGGGCGCTCTTCTTAGCCATGTAGTCACCGATGGACTCGCCCTCCATCTGTCTCGTTCTCCGAATTCAAACCGCTGCACGTATTTGGGACGGGTGCGAAATGGTTCTTCAGCAAAGTCTGCAGAGTCGGCCACGATACCGATTGTATCGCGTTGGCTCTGCCAGGGCTTCCGATCTCGATACCTCCGGCCCGCAATGGCTTAGGAAGTAAGCCCGCTTGCGGTTATCAGGATCCTGTAGTTCGTTGGCTTCTAAGCTTTGAAGCGGGTCATATGTTCCCCATTTCTCCTTGCCGGGTTATGCGGTGCGGGTGGCGTGTTTGCCATTTCCGCGTTTCTGCCCTGAGTTTGCTGGGTTCGGGAACTAGCGTGCTTCAGCTCGGTTCTGGTTCTCCTTAGCCTCGAGATCCCACCTCGTCGCCAATGTTAAGTTCGGAAGTAACGAGGCTGGAGACCAGGGTAGTGACAACAGCTCTTTAATATAGGGTGAACCCAGCAACAGGCTGGGGAAAACCTCTCCTTTTATACAGTTCTGCTGGAGGCTTCGTCCAATCAGCAACGTGCTGATTTCCCGCTCAAATATTTAAAGGCACAACTGTTAATACATAACAGAAGGACTTCTGGTTCCTTGTGGATACAGCGTGACAGGAAAAGCAAGCACACACAGACAGCTCAGAATTGCAGCAGCTAATATTTCGATTGGAACACTCAATAAACTGGGTTCAGCAATGATGGTGGTGTTTGAGAGCTTTCAAGATGGAACAGAAAAATTCATCCTTGCAACAACCTGGAGAAAAGTGCAGA
>NW_026682488.1:0-6028 GCF_028640845.1 Ahaetulla prasina | reverse complement strand
CTCAATCACCCGCGCAGCCGCATTCTGCACTAACTGCAGCCTCCGGGTGCACCTCAAGGGCAGCCCCATGTAGAGAGCATTGCAATAATCCAGGCGAGAAGTGACGAGACCATGAGTGACCGTGCATAGGGCATCCCGGTCAAGAAAGGGGCGCAACTAGCGGACCAGGCGAACCTGGTAAAAAGCTCTCCTGGAGACGGCCGTCAAGTGATCTTCAAACGACAGCCGTCCATCCAGGAGAACGCCGTTTGCACTCTTTCCGTTGGGGCCAGTGACTGCTTCAACAGTCAGCCAGGTTGCAGCTGACTGTACCGGGATGCCGGCATCCACAGCCACTCCGTCTTGGATGGATTGAGTCTGAGTCTGTTTCTCCCCATCCAGACCCGTACGGCCTCCAAACAACGGGACAGCACTTCGACAGCTTCTGGGGTGGCCTGGGGTGGAGAAGTACAGCTGGGTATCATCAGCGTACAGATGATAACTCACCCAAAGCCACTGATGACCCGCCCAATGGGCATTGGATTTGATGAAAGGAAACAATAGGACAGGAACAGTAGGCACGTTTGTGCTCTTATGCACTTATAGACCTCTTAGGAATGGGGTGAGGTCAATAGTAGACAGGTTTTGGTTGAAGCTTTGGGGATTTTGAGAATATTTCCTGAGAATATTTCCTGACCAGAAGGCAAGGGCTGGGGGGGAGGTTGGACTAGATGACCTACAAGGTCCCTTCCAGCTCTGTTAATCTGTGAGCCTGGTTGTGTGTTTCCTAAGCATAAGCCAAGGTTATCTTTAGACAGGTGGATAATGAGGATTTGGGGACCCCAAGATTGTTGTCCTCAAACCTTGAGAGAAGTCCTCCCCCGCATGGAGAGTTTACAACCAAGGGCATCTTTCTGAAAAGATGTGGGGAGATATGGAGCTTGTGGGGGAGGAGAAATCGAAAGGAGACAATCCATGATATAAAGTGCGGATAATGACTCAGCAATGAATAAATAAATTGTGCAAAACAGGCAGTGGGATTAAGTATCTACTTCTGTAGAATAACTTAGATACATGGATAATTGAATAAATATGACTCAATTAACCACAAATGAGCGTATGGCATGAAGATAGCCAGTTGAATTTATCTCTGCTGAGACTGTTACCGGCAATGAGTAAAACTGAAGAGGAATGTCAGAACTAACTGGATCTAAAATATTTCCCCATTATCCCATTATCCCATTCCCATTAAGGGCCTCTGGTGGGTCAGCAGATTAAGTCTGTCTGTTATTAACACAGCTGCTTGCAATTACTGCAAGTTTAAGTCCCACCAGGCCCAAGGTTGACTCAGCCTTCCATCCTTTATAAGATAGGTAAAATGAGGACCCAGATTGTTGGGGGCAATAAAAGTTGACTTTGTATATTTATTTATTTATTTATTTATTAAATTTTTATACCGCCCTTCTCCCGAAGGACTCAGGGCGGTGTACAGCCAAAGTAAAAACAAAGATATATACAGTTTAAAACAACAATTAAAAAAGCAAATTTTAAAGGCCGATTATTAAAATTTAAATTAAAAAGTTAAAAAATATTAAAAACCCAATTAAAATACATCACTAATTATGCCAGTCCCGCTTTAATGAATAAATATGTTTTGAGCTCACGACGGAAGGTCCGAAGATCGGGCACTTGGCGCAGACCGGGGGGAAGTTCGTTCCAGAGCCACTGCCCCCACAGAGAAGGCCCTACTCCTGGGGCCGCCAGCCGACTCTGTTTGGCGGACGGCACCCTGAGGAGACCCTCTCTGAGCGTCTGGTCGGTGGGAGGCATAAGGTAACAGCAGGCGGCCTCGTAAGTCCCCGGGTCCTAAGCCATGGAGCGCTTTAAAGATAGTTACCAAAATCTTGAAGCGCACCCGAAAGACCACAGGAAGCCAATGCAAGCTACGGAGCAGCGATGTCACGTGGGAGCCACGAGCCCCTCATTACTCACAGCCGCATTCTGGACTAACTGCAGCCTCCGGGTGCACCTCAAGGGCAGCCCCATGTAGAGAGCATTGCAATAATCCAGCCTAGACGTAACCAGAGCGTGAGTGACCGCATAAGGCATCCCGATCAAGGAAGGGACGAACTGGCGAACCAGCGAACCTGGTAAAGGCCCTCCTGGCGACGGCCGCCAGGTGTTCATCAAAAGACAGCCGTCCGTCCAGGAGGACACCCAAGTTGCGAACCGCCTCCTTTGGGGCCACTAACTGCTTCCAACAGTCAGCTGCGGATGCAGCTGACTGTACCGGGGTGCCGGCATCCACAGCCACTCCGTCTTGGACGGATTGAGCCTGTGTCTGTTTCTCCCCATCCAGACCCGTACAGCTTCCAGGCACTGGGACAGCACTTCGACCGCTTCGCTGGGGTGGTCCGGGTGAAAGCACAGCTGAGTATCATCAGCATAGATGATAACTCACCCGAAACCACTGATGACCTCACCCAGCGGCTTATATAGATGTTGAACAGGGTGGGCGAGAGAATCGACCCCTGAGGCACCCCACAAGTGAGGCGCCTCGAGACGACCTCTGCCCCCTGTCAACACCGTCTCGACCGGTCAGAGAGATAGGAGGAGAACCACCGATAAACGGTGCCCCCACTCCCAATCCCTCCAACCGCGCAGCAGGATACCATGGTCGATGGTATCGAAGCCGCTGAGAGATCTAATAGGACCAAGGCAGAGGAGCAACCCCTGTCCCTGGCCCTCCAGAGGTCATCCACCAACGCGACCAAAGCCGCCTCCGCTATAACCGGTCGGAAGCCGGACTGGAACGGGTCCAGATAGACAGTTTCCTCCAGGTGCCGGGGAGCTGCCATGCAACCACACTCTTACAACCTTCGCCACAAGCGAAGGTTGGAGACTGGACGATAATTACTCAAAATAGCTGGGTCCAGGAAGGCTTCTTGAGGAGAGGTCTCACCACCGCCTCCTTCAAGGCGGCGGGAAAACCCTTCCATCAAAGAAGCATTTATAATCCCTGAGCCAGCCTCGTGTCACTTCCTGAGCAGCCAGCACTAACCAGGAAGGGCACGGGTCCAGTAAACATGTAGTTGCATGTAACCTCCCAGCAACCTGTCCATGTCCTCGGAGCCACAGAATCAAACTCATCCCAAATAACCTCAACAAGACGCTCTCTGTCATCCGGCTGGATCATCGCAATCTTGGTCCAAACTATCCCAAGCTTGAACGATTTTATCGTATAGATAACCGTTAAACTCCTCAGCTCGTCCCTGCAGGGGTCATCCCGTCCTCTTGATGGAGGAGGAACGGGTCACCAAACAGGGCGGCCGGGCGGTTATCTGCCGATGCAATGAGGGTGGAACGAGACGCTTCGCCTCCTCATTGCCACTAGGTAGGTCCTAGTAAAGGACCTCACTAGTGTCCGATCAGCCTCGGAACAGCTAGACCTCCAAACACTCTCCAGGCGTCTTCTCCGTTTCATCTCTCAGCCTCGGAAAACCAGGGAGCCAATTGAGATCTACGCCGGTCAGAGGCCGCAAAGGCGCGACACGGTCCAAAGCCCCAGCCGCAGCCCGCTCCCAGGCCGCAACCAGTTCTTCAGTCGTGCCTGGGTAAGATCCTCAGGAAGCGGCCCAAGCTCCGCCAGGAACCTCTCCGGGTCCATCAGGCGCCTGGGACGGAACCAACGCATTGGCTCCGTCTCCCGCGGTGGTGAGCGCGGTCTGAAAGTCTAGGCGAAGAAGAAAATGATCTGACCATGACACCGGTTCTTTCACTAGATCTCCTAAATCCAGATCATTTACCCACTGACCAGAGATAAAATCAAGTCTAGCCTCCCCAATGTGTGTAGGGCCATCAGTTACTTGAATCAGGTCCAAGGCCGTCATGGAGGCCTGGAACTCCTGAACCACTGCCGACGACAAGCCGGCAGATGGCAGGTTGAAATCCCCAAGACCAGTAGTCTGGGGATCTCCACCGCCACGCCAGCGAGCACCTCTAGCAGTTCAGGTAGGGCTGTAGTCACGCAGCAAGGAGCCAGGTACGTGATCAACAGCCCCATCTGATTCCGTGGCCCCACTTCACAAGGAGGGATTCACAGCCAGCTATCTGAGGAACAGTGGACCCTCGGCTCCAGACTTTCTTTAATCACAACCCCACTCTCATTTCCTTGGGTCCTCGGCTGATGGAATGCACGGAAACCCGGAGGGCACAGTTCGACCAGGGGTACACCCCCTTCTGTGCCCAACCAGGTCTCCGTAATGCCCATAAGGTCCGCGGACTCCCTCTGAATAAGATCACAAATCAGGGGAGCCTTGTTAACCACGGACCGGGCATTGCAAAGCATCAGCCTAAGACCCAAGCTCTGAGGGTCTTGACCATCCGGGGAACGAGTAAGGACTGGGGGGCCGGAGCACGTGATCGCTTTTAAACATCGAACACGTGCTCCCAAAGAGCGATACGGCCCCCTGCCTCCGCCATATCTGCCCCTCCCACTCACCGTACAGATGGAATAATATATAATATATATAATATACAAATGGATGAAGACTATTGCTTAACACTGTGTAAGCCGCCCTGAGTCTTCGGAGAAGGGCGGGATATAAATTCAAATAAAATAAAATAAAATTAAATTAAATAAATAAATATTTTACATGTATTGTCCATCTACATTCATTCATTCATTCACCGACCTTTATTATTTTTATAAATAATCAAACAGTAAACTACCTAAGGCTACTTCTCCTTATATAACAACAACCCTGTGAGGTGAGTTAGCCTGAGAGAGAAAGTGACTGGCCCAAGGTCACCCAGCTGCCTTTCATACCTAAGGCAGGACTAGAACTCACAATCTCCTGGTGATTGGCCCAAGTCACCCAGCCAGTTTTCTAGCCTGGTACCTTACTCACTAGCCCAAACTGCCCCAATTTGAAGGCCTTACAGATGTTGAGTCAAACTGAGAAAGTAATCTAAGTAATGTAACAGCGCTAGATTATAAAATGTAGATCCTAGTATGGAATTTTGGGCAAAGAAAATAGGCAGGATATAAGGAAGCTAAAAACAGGAAATATGATTGCTACTGTGACAGGGCTCTGTAACACATACAATTTTTATTTTTTATTTATTTATTTGTCATAACAGTATATATAAGCATAAGCATGAAAATAACTATATAATATATAAACATATATATGAGCATAAGTATGTGATAACTATATTAATTGGATATAATGAAAGGAAACAATAGGACAGGAATGGTAGGCACGTTTGTGTCCTTATGCACAAATTGGGACCTTGTGGTCAAGAGGACTATCAAGCAACCATCAGACTCTGGTGGCTCAGACTGCTAAGACAGTCTGTTATTAACACAGCTGCTTGCAATTACTGCAGGTTCAAGTCCCACCAGGCCCAAGGTTGACTCAGCTTTCCATCCTTTATAAGGTAGGTAAAATGAGGACCCAGATTGTTTAATAAGTTGACTTTGTATATAATATACAAATAGAATGAAGACTATTGCTAATATAGTAAGCTGCCCTGAGTCTTGGAGAAGGGCAGGATATAAATTCAAATAAAAAAATCAGACAATGTAACAAGCCAGTAAAACTGCTGATGCCCTAGCCAGTCAGTCAAGACTGCAATATGGATCATTTTAAAGTATTTTATACTTTTGCATAATGAGAAAGGATAAGGGAAAGAAAAACAAGAATGACTTAAACACGATGGACAGACTCCATTACAGCAGCCAAGGATGCACCATTGGGAGACTTGAAGGACCAGGTTAAGGAGGAGAAAACATTCCCATGTAGTCACTACTAAGAGTTGAAATGAGAACTCAATGGCTAATCAATCCTCAGCAAATCTACAAGTGGAGGCATTCTCCCTCTGCTCAGTAGCTGCATGCCTCAAAGGCACTCTGATTGGTTCAGCTTTTTGCAAACTGGGAATAGATTTTAGAAACTAGATTCCTCTCCTTTTTTTTACTGTCACTATCTACTGTAGCTTCAAGATGCTATAGCTGCAGTTGAAAAAAAAGTGTCTCCAAACACAT
>NW_026682487.1:0-6029 GCF_028640845.1 Ahaetulla prasina | reverse complement strand
GCTGGATAATTTTTATATATGAAAGCAACATTTATTGTTTGTTTTGTAAAACAACATATAGTGCTAGTTACTGTCATATTCTCAAGAAAAAATGGTTTAGCATCTCTTTTCTCAGACAAGTAGCTAAAATAATTCAAAATAATATGGAAGGATTATTGAAGTCAGCGAGTACATGTAGTCATGAAAGGTGTGATTCTCCAGGGTACATGACACCAAGATGCTACACATCTGGTCAATTTTCATTTCACTGACATGGAAGAAAACATCACTTGTGGGCTGCATTGATTTTACTTTTGTCAGCAAGGAAAGTTTCATGATGTGTTTTTGCATCATTGCTCAAGTATGTACAGAAGCACCCATAGTAGAAGCTTTTAAGAAAATCAAAGGTGTCAGTAACCAGTGCAACAGAATGAACAGAAACTACCTGCAATAACTCTTTCATCTGACAATGTTCTCATGAACATAGTCTCAGAACTGCGCCTGCAGCAGAAAAGAGATCACATTGTATAAGAATTTCTAGCTGTTGGATATGCTGAACTTTTGTTAGCAATTGGGATTTACTGGAGAAGGCAATGCTATTTTCACTTGTTGCCATAAACCTTAAAATTGGATAGAAATACAAAAGACCAGATCATTATGGCATCTTGAATATGCATATTTGTTGGTATAGTTGACTGCTATTAAACTAACTTATGATAAATACTAATCTGAATAAATTTATCACTTGCAAGTTGACCCCGAAAAAAACCTCTTAAAAACAATATACTAATATTTATTTTATTTTATTTATTTTATTTTGATTTTTATACCGCCCTTCTCCCGGAGGACTCAGGGCGGTGTACAGCCAAGTAAAAATTCAATATATAAACATTAAAAAGAAGTTAAAAAAAATATTATAATGTGGCCGAAATTTTAAAACCATATAAAATTGGCTGAAGATGGCTCTTTGAATTCCTGCAAATCCATAAATCTCTGGAATTTTGCCTTCAGCCACAATCTTTCTGGCCTGCTTTCTTTTTGTGAATTTAGCATCCCCTTCCTAGAAGAATGAAATATTTTAGAAAATATTTAAAAGGCAGAATATATTTCCTGGATGAGAAATGGAGAAACATGTTTTAAAGACAAAGCAACTTCCTGACTCCCACCTTTGTCAATGGGCCCAGCTCACTCCCCCACCTTTGTCAATGGGCAAAAGCTCAGCTAAGCTCACTCATCCCCCATTTTGCAACCATCATCTGCACATAATAGAACCCATCTAGCAACAGAAACTCACCACATGGCAAGGCCTGGGGAAGCTTGACACAGCCAGCAAGGCTAGCTAAGACCCCCACCCCCTGGGAGTCTGACAACCAATCAGGATACTCTTCCTGTGCCCCAGAAAGTTCAAAGCTCAGAAAAAGCATAAAACCAAGGAGCACACAGGATCTCAGCCCTTTTCTGTTCAGGAACTCAAGCCATGTGATCCTGACCACCATTAAACCATCTTTCCAAGCAGCCTCCATGTTTCCAGTGTCTTTGTCCCCACTTGGAACTGAACCCAGATGGATATTTCTTCCAACAATTGGCACCCACAGATGGGACTCCAACTAACCTAACCAATGGACCTGGCCCAGGTAAGCCTCCTTGCTAGCAGCAGACCCATTGAGTCTGTGGGTAAGTTTTCCTGGACCTTGGCCATTTGGAACTAGGTTTTAAAGGGTTTTGAGTGTTGAGCTCAAAGGCTGCTTGGAAAGAAGGTGAGTACCTCTAAATTTTAATTTTAAGCATGGAAAAGCATGGGAAATATGTGTATGCCTGCATGTGTGTGAATGAGAGAGCCTTCTCCCAATCACAGCTGGATCTTGCTTCCTCTGTGCATTTCCTAACGCAGAAAGACCAAAAGTCTGGAGAGCATGGGGTTTTGAGCACAGGACCTTCTGTTAGGGAAGGAGGAAGTGTGTGTGTGATTCCACCTGAGGAAACAGTCTGATTCCACCTCTTTGAGCAACCTCTAGCCGCACCTCTGCCTACTGCTAGCTCCACCAAGCCGTGACCTATAGAGAAAGCAAGGGGAAGCCAAATGTGGAACTTTGTGTTTTCAAGGAATGGAAGCGAGTGAAAGGAAAAGAAGTGTGAAGGAAAAGAAAAATAGGAACTATTGGTGTATCTAAAAGCAAAGCCTAAAGTGGTGCATGTGTGAGGAGGTGCTGTACCTGCTGTAGGGGCAGCAAGGTCCTCTGGGATCACCTTTTTTTGATCTTCAAATAAGAGTTCCCTTAAGGAAGGGCCCATACTTGACAGAAGTCAGTCCTTCCGAACTTTTTTCTGAAAACTGTAGGAGGATCCACCCGGCTATGACAAAGTGAGCCTCACATTCGAGGAAACATGGGAAGCAGTAGCTCGAGGGTGAGGGAAATCCCTGAGACATGCTTGGGGCCTGGGATGAGGTGCCAGTGTTGACTGGAGAAGAAATTGAGAAATTGTGTAAAAATGGGCTTTGCTAAGAGATAGGAAACAAATTTGGCTAAATAAAGGTACTTAAAAGAAAAGGAAATATATAAATAGGAATGTTTGGGTTTTGTTTGTTTGTTTGTTTGTTTGTCTCTTTCTCTGTCTTCTATGGAACCACGTGGTCTGTCTGTTAAGATTTGTGCCTTCCTAATTTAACTGAGATTTATGGCGGGAATGATCAGTGTGTGTGTAAATCTCAGAGTTTTGTTTTCTCTTTGTCCTCCTTGTTTTTATGTGTGTGTGTCTGTCTTTGTGGGCCCTTGAGGTAATTGTAACTGTAAAATGTATCTGATCTCTAGAGACAAGAATTTTAAATTGTTAGGGAAAAAAAAAAAGGTTGAAGCAATGAAAATGGGAAGAGAGAGAAAAAAGAAAGAGCCTTTTTCCTGTCTTTGTCCGCCAACAAACAGTAAAGGACTTTCATCATTTCTGTTTTTTCTCCTTCTCTTTATCTTAAAGTAACTCAAGTTTATGAGGAAACGTTTTAAGTTCACTTACAAGAGAAAAAAAATTCAGTCTTGCATTTACTGTGTATTTAAATGATTTTACCTGTTCATCCTCTTCCTGAAGCATGAATCCAGTTTTTCTTTCTCATCAGTTGTGAAACTCCATTTTGTTGAAACTGCATTATCTTTTAGTAACTGCAATATTGATGTGTTGTTTCTTTTCAAACTCTGCCTGCAAGATATCTACCCCCTTTTAATCCTGTTACAATGCCTTTCCTGAGAAGATTACCCACAAAAGTGGGAGGAGATCCTGTTCTAATGTCTTTCAGCCCTGAAAAGATGACTCTGCAACTGTGGAAGCAGAGCACATGGTTCAGATGCTGCCCCAGAGGAGACCTTCCATTTGTTGGAGCCAGGAATTGAGTTTGAATCCAGCCCCACTGAAAGTCATCACAGCAACCAGATTGGAGCAGACCTTTCCAAACCTGACTGACCAGCCAACAAGCATGCCAGCAGATATGAAAGAAAGGACCCTGAGATGTACAAGTAAAGACTAAAGACTCTTTTCAATTCCCAGAAGACAACTGGAAAGACTATGGGGAGGTGGAAATTCATTGTAAGGTTTGTCTTGTCTCATTTACATTGTAATCAGTCTAAAGTACTCATGTAAGGATTGTATTTGAGTGGCTACCACAGCAAGTTCTGAACACCTAGATTTCTGTCTAATGGTGGGAAATTTGTCCAAAATGTTTGTATTGCCTGTATTGTAAAAGTACATACAGAGAGACACACCATTCAGAATTAGACTGAAACTATTCCCTTCACTTACCTCCACACAAGGCTTCTCCTAGGTTGATTTTTGCTCTGTGGCACTAAAAGCCCAAGGAGTCAGATCTCCCTGCTAATTCCATAGGGGAGGGGCATCCCCCTCAGGCAATTCCTCTCTTGAAGAGATAGCAGAAAAAGTGATATCCAAAACCCAAGCCCTGACTGACTCACAAATGATGCTGCCCAGTTGCCCAGTAAAGCAAGATATGTTACACTGGTGGTCTCATGAGTAGAAGTCCCAGGGCTCATTTAAAAAAAAAAAAGAAAGGAAAAAGCCTGGATTGCACACCGATTAATCTCAATTTGGACTGAAAAAAATCTTGGATAGACTAAAGTAAGAGCTAGGGCAGGTTCAGTAACCAACCCTTGGAAATGGGCAGCCTGTAATTTAAAGGAAAACCATGGCTGTGAAAATTTTGGGATGTGTGCTTGCTTGAAACCTGACTGGAAGCTCACAGAAAGTGATATCTAACAGCTGAAATTAATTGGCATAGAAAATTGGATACTGTAAAATTCTTACCAGAACTTTTCCCCTGGCTGCTAGACCTTCATGGTTGAAAGCTTTTGGGAGCCACTGAAGGAATCTTTTTTCTGTTGTCTCTATCAATGGCTTCCTTTGCATCAGGAAAATTAAAAGCACCCACTGATTTGATCAATTTTAATTTTTGCCAAGAGCATGTTTCAAAACTCACGTTTTGGAAAAAAAAAAAGTAGGGATTGTAGGAATTTAGCACCCACCCCCCTCCTAGAAGAATGAAATATTTTAGAAAATATTTAAAAGAGAGAATATATTTCCCTGGATGAGAAATGGAGAAACATGTTTTAAAGACAAAGCAGCTCCTGCCTCCCTGTCAATGGGTCAGCTCACTCCCCCCACCTTTGTCAATGGGCCATTAAAGCCTCAGCTAAGCTCACTCATTTCCCACCTTTGTCAACCATCATCTGCATCATAATAGAACCCATCTAGAACAGAAACTCACCACATGGCACCTGGGAAGATTACACAGCCAGCAAGGCTAGCTAAGACCCCCACCCCTGGGAGTCTGACAACCAATCAGGATACTCTTCCTGTGCCCCAGAAAGGTTCAAAGCTCACAAAAAGCATAAAACCAGGGGCACACAGGATCTCAGCCCTTTTCTGTTCAGGAACTCAAGCCATGTGATCCTGACCACCATTAAACCATCTTTCCAAGCAGCCTCCATGTTTCCAGTGTCTTTGTCCCCACTTGGAACTGAACCCAGATGGATATTTCTTCAACACCCTCTCAGGTATCTTTTTCCTCTGAGTCAAGCAGAACTTTTGATGATCATAACATTCAGGCAGCATCACTAAGTGCTTTCTTTTACAAGACTGGCCCAGTTATAGCCTTTGGGCAGCTCACAATAAAAATATAAAAGACAATTCTAAAAGTGCAGTAACAAAAATAACAATTAAAACAGTGGTGGGATTCAGCCATTTGCACCACTTCAGCAGAATTGTTGTTAACTTTCTGAGCAGTTTGATGAACTGGTTGTTGGAAGAAATCATTAGGGCAGAGAACCGGTTGTTAAATTATTTGAATCACTGAATTAAAACCACCACAGATAAATACAGACTATCTTCCTAAAGGCTATTGACCAGGTTTATATAATCCTTGGTTGTATAAACAGAGCATAGAATCAAAATTACCTGTATTAGTACAACTTTATAAAACCTTAAGTACTGCAGTACTGCAGGCTACTTCTGCTGACTTGGCAGTTGAAATCTCACCAGGCTCAAGGTTGACTCAGCCTTCCTCCTTGGGTAAAAAGGTAAAATGAGGACCCAGATTGTTGGGAGCAAGATGCTGACTCTGTAAAACTGCTTAGAGAGGGCTGTAAATCACTGTAAAGAGGTATATAATTTGAAGTGCTATTACTAAGTGCTATTGCTATTGTTATGCTAAATAAGGCCACACCTGAAATACAGCAAAAAGTGCAGAGAAGAGGATGATTAAAGGCTTGGAGACAAAAACATTGGCAGTTGCAGGAATTGGGTATGGCTAGTTTAGAAAAAAGAAGGACTGGGTGTGTGTGTGACATATAGCAGTATTCTAGTAGTTGAGGAGCTGCCAGTCAAGAGTGAAACTTTGGCAGCTCATTGTTTCAACTTGTCATTAAAGGAGGGGTGCAAGTGTTGGTTACAAATGGGTTAATTAGAGATATGAAAGTTCTACAGCACCACTGAATCTCCTGAGAGTCTGGAAACTTTTCAAGGACATTTTTAGCAGGTGTGTAGTTGAGGCA
>NW_026682486.1:0-23363 GCF_028640845.1 Ahaetulla prasina | reverse complement strand
TATTAAAGGCCAGTATTGAAGACAGCAGAGCCCAAGATTAAACTTTGTGGCAGCCCCTTTGACACCTCCTGCCACTTTGGCAAGGAACCATTGTTAGGTTTCTCAAGCCATCTGTCACTTCATCAATTGTACTGAAAGCAACATGGAATGGGGCATTTTAGAGTCTATCTTTGGCTGACCAATGCTCTTCATATGCCAGAAATGGTGAGAAATTAGCCAGAAAAAGAACATCTTTCAGAAAATCGCATTTGTTGTTTTTCAAAACAATAGTAAAAGCTTGCACTGGGGAAATTGTCATTTAAATGGGTAATATTTTTTGTCTGGCCCTAGTAAAATTTTATCTAATTGTTGTAGTTTAAGATATATTCCATATTCTTTTATATCTTGTTTGTATCGATTTTGTTATTGAAGGTAAGCCCACCAGTCAACTCGTAGTCCTTGTTCTTGGAGGTCCTGTAATGTTTTTAATTTTCCATGAATATCTAATAGATCTTTGTATTTTAGCATTTAATTCAAATCTAAATTATTTGGGTGAATCATCGCTTCCATTGTGGATAGCCAAATTGGGATTTTATATAGTGTTTATTTTTAACTTTAATCCAATTGGTTATTAGAGTATCTCTAATCAGATGTCTGTGGAAATATTGTTGTTTCGTGTGGCCTGTTTCCCACAAGAAGGTCGTGGCCTTCTATGGCTAGTATTTTTTTATTCTTTAAATTGATCCAATCTTTTAACCAAACTAGTATTGCTGCACTGTAATATAGTTCCCAATTTGCAATCCAAATCCTCCTCTGCTCTTCATATCTTGTAGAGATTTCATTTTTATTCTAGGTTTTTTTCCCTGCCAAATAAATTTAGCAATTGTTTTATTAAGGTCGTTAAAAAAGGTCTTTTCTAATTTGACTGGGATTGTTGTTAGTTATTAGTTGCGAAGTCGTGTCCGACCCATCGCAACCCCATGGACAACGTTCCTCCAGGCCTTCCTGTCCTCTACCATCCTCTGGAGTCCATTTAAACTCATGCCTACTGCTTCAGTGACTACATCCAGCCATCTCATTCTCTGTCGTCCCCTTCTTCTTTTGCCCTCAATCTTTCCCAGCATTAGGCTCTTCTCCAGTGAGTCCTTCTTTCTCATTAGGTGGCCAAAGTATTTCAGTTTCATCTTCAGGATCTGGCCTTCTAAAGAGCAGTCAGGGTTGATCTCCTCTAGAACTGACTTGTTTGTTCGCCTTGCAGTCCAAGGGACTCGCAGGAGTCTTCTCCAGCACCAGAGTTCAAAGGCCTCAATTCTTTGGCGCTCAGCCTTTCTTATGGTCCAGCCTTCACAGCCATACATTGCAACTGGGAAAACCATAGCCATGACTATACGCACTTTTTTTGGCAGGGTGATGTCTCTGCTTTTTAGTATGCTGTCTAGATTTGCCATAGCTTTCCTCCCCAGGAGCAAGCGTCTTTTAATTTCTTGGCTGCAGTCCCCATCTGTGGTGATTTTGGAGCCCAGGAAAATAAAATATCTCCATTTCTTCACCATCTATCTGCCAGGAATTGAGAGGGCCGGATGCCATGATTTTAGTTTTCTTAATGTTGAGTTTGAAGCCAACTTTTGCACTCTCCTCCTTCACCCGCATCAAGAGATTTTTTAGTTCCTCTTCGCTTTCTGCCATTAGAGTGGTATCATCTGCATATCTGAGGTTGTTGAAATTTCTTCCAGCAATCTTAATTCCAGTTTTTGATTCATCTAGCCCTGCCTTTCTCATGAGGTGTTCTGCATATAAGTTAAATAGGCAGGGTGATAGTATACAGCCTTGCCGGGCTCCTTTCCCAATTTTGAACCAATCAGTGGTTCCAGTTCTCACTGTTGCTTCTTGACCCACATACAGGTTTCTCAAGAGACAAATACTGTAAGATGGTCTGGTATTCCCATCTCTTTAAGAACTTGCCACAATTTGTTGTGATCCACACAATCAAAGGCTTTAGCATAGTCAATGAAGCAGAAGTAGATGTTTTTATGGAACTCCCTAGCTTTCTCCATAATCCAGCATATGTTGGCAATTTGATCTCTAGTTCCTCTGCCTCTACGAAATCCTGCCTGTACTTCTGGTAGTTCTCAATCCACATACTGCTGGAGCCTAGCTTGTAGGATTTTAAGCATAACCTTACTAGCATGTGAAATGAGTGCAATGGTGCGATAGTTTGAACATTCTTTGGCATTGCCTTTCTTTGGAATTGGAATGTAAACTGACCTTTTCCAATCCTGTGGCCATTGTTGAGTTTTCCAAATTTGCTGGCAAATTGGGTGTAGCACTTTACTGCTGTTTTTAAGATTTTGAATAGCTCAGCTGGAATACTGTCTCCTCCACTAGCTTTGTTGTTGCTCACATTCACATTTGACTTCACATTCTAGGATGTCTGGCTCAAGGTTAGTGACCACCGCATCATGGTTATCAGGGATGTTAAGCTCATTCCTGTATAGTTCTTCTGTGTAATTTTGCCACCTCTTCTTAATCTCTTCTGCCTTTGTTAGGTCCCTGCCATTTTGGTCCTTTATCATGCCCATCTTTGCATGAAACATTCCCTTCATAT
Source organism: Ahaetulla prasina (assembly GCF_028640845.1). Taxonomy (NCBI): domain Eukaryota; kingdom Metazoa; phylum Chordata; class Lepidosauria; order Squamata; family Colubridae; genus Ahaetulla; species Ahaetulla prasina. Next base: position 20,779 of record NW_026682486.1, on the reverse strand, counting down.
CTCAAATTTCTTGAATAGATCTCTGGTCCTCCCTATTCTATTGTTTTCTTCTATTTCTTTGCACTGTTCATTTAAGAATGCATTCTTATCTCTTCTAGCTATTCTCTGGAATTCTGCATTCAACTGGGTGTATCTTTCTCTTTCTCCATTGCCATTTGCTTCTCTTCTTTCCTCAGCTATTTGCAGAGCTTCCTCAGACAGCCATTTTGCTTTCTTGCCTTTCTTTTTCTTTGGATGTTGCGAACCTCCGTCCATAGTTCATCAGGCACTCTGTCTATCAGATCTAATTCTTTAAATCTATTTGTCACCTCTACTGTATATTCATCAGGGATACCTGAGTGGCCTAGTGCTTTTCCTTCTTGTTTTTGCAATAAGAAGCTCATGATCTGAGCCACAGTCAGCTCCTGGTCTTGTTTTTACTGACTGTATAGAGCTTCTCCATCTTTGGCTGCAGAGCACATAGTCAATCTGATTTCTGTGTTGACCATCTGGTGATGTCCATGTGTAGAGTCGTCTCTTAGGTTGTTGGAAAAGAGTGTTTGCTATGACCATCGTATTAACTTGATAGAATTCTATCAGCCTGTGCCCTGCTTCATTTTGTACTCAAGGCCAAATTTGTTGTGACCCAGGTTCCTGGACCCGGACTCCTGGACTCGGATGATTCAGAAAGTGAGGGAGAAGACCTGGCCAGCCCTGCTTCTCTTGAGCCCTTTCCCTCCCTGGCACCCACTCAAAGGGAGGAGGAGGGGACGGCAAAGCCTGATTCCATGGAGCCTCCTTCTGATTTGGCAACGCCCCAAGAACAGTTTTGGAGTGATGCAAGGTTACGTAGACTTGATCGGCGTGCGCAGCAGCGGAAGAGTTGGGACAAAGCCAAGTCATAATTGTCATGCAGTGACATCTGCAGAGACTATAAATAGGAGGCGGACTTCCTGGTTTTTTGTCTTGGACAAAGTAATGAATTTGGGCGGGCAATCTGTATCAACGGAGGGAAGAATATATTCGTGAGTAATTCTGGCCTTATCTGTAATTTCCTTGTTATCTCCAGAAACTTGGCAGGCCCGTGGGTAGATGTAGCCAGGACATTTATATATATGTAAATAAATCAGAAAAGGAGGCCTCTGACTGACTCTTTGCTGGGAGTATTGGGGGAAGGGAAACAGAACAAAATTTGTCTGTTATTCCGTTTATCTTTTGGCTTCCTACTTTAGCATTCCAATCCCCCATGATGATAAGGACATCATTTTTTGGTATTAATTCTATAAGGTGCTGTAGGGCTTCATAGAACTGGTCAATTTCATCTTCTTCAGCACCAGTGGTTGGGGCATAGACTTGAACTACTGTGATACTGAATGGTTTGCCTTGGAATCGAACTGAGATCATTCTGTCATTTTAGGGATTGTATCCCAGTATTGCTTTTCCTACTCTTTTATTGATCATGAAGGCACTCCATTTCTTTTGAGGGATTCTTGCCTGCAGTAGTATACCTGATGGTCATCTGAATTAAATTTGCCCATTCCTGTCCACTTTAGTTTCCTGATTCCTAAGATGTCGATGTTCAGTCTTGCCATCTCTTGTTGGATCACATCCAGCTTGCCTTGATTAATGGATCTTACATTCCAGGTTCCTATGGAGAAACAATCTTTACAGCATCCAATTTCCCTTTCACCACCAGATACATCCACAGCTGAGCGTTCTTTCGGCTTTGGCCCAATAACTTCATTCTTTCTGGCACTACTAGTACTAACTGTCTGCTCTTCCCAGTAGCATATTGGACACCTTCCAACCTGAGGGGCTCATCTTCCATTGTCATATCTTTTTTTCCTTTTGTACTATCCGTGGGATTTTCATGGCAAAGATACTGGAGTGGGTTGTCAGGATCACGTTTGTCAGAACTCTCTGCTATGAGCTGTCCATCTTGGGTGTCCCTGCATGGCATAGCTCATAGCTTCATTGAGCTATGCATGCCCCTTCACCACAACAAGGCAGTAATCCATGAAGGGGTGGATTACAGTACCTTTCTATTTTGTAGAAAGCATGGTTTTCTTTCCCAGTTACTCAGAGGCTTTGGTTTAAGGTGGCACTGCTTTATGCCACCCTCCTCCTCCTTCTGCAAGCGAGAAGTGCCTCAAAGACTTGGTTGGGAAAGAGGGCGTCAATTACTGAGAAGTCCTTTTCCAGAAAACTTATTGAGATGCTCCTGCAATCCACAGGGACTACTCGCTTTTCCCAAAGAGATCCCTCGCATGCTGGGGGAAATGGTCTGGGGGGAATCTGCCTGGTTTGCAACTGGTCCCCCCTCTGGCCACCCAGCGGGCAGCTCAGGGCAGACAATGGCTGTGATGACTTCACTCCCAAGCAATGTGAGGAGCCACTGCCATCACCTAAGCCCTCTCTGTGCCTGGGAACCGGGCTGAGAGGGAACTTCTAAAGTGAAACATCCCTCTTTTCCAGCAACCACCACCCATTGGCCCAATTCCCCGATGCAATTCGCAGAGCTGCATTTCAGACTGATGCTGGTTTCCCTGCAATATGCATCGGGGAACTGGGAACTGTTTTTTGATTCAGGGAGGGAATCACAGTGCTGCTGCCTGAAAATGCTTTCCTGCCCAATGCACACTGCAGAGCCACGTGTCCTCCTCCTCCTTCTCAGCAGACTTATCTTCTCTTTCCTCCTAGCCACATCCGCCTCCTGAAACGCAATGCACTTTTTTGGCTTCCGCATGCCTTGTTTTTGGAATCGGGAAGGGGATCACAGGTCTGCCATCCAAAAACACTTTCCTTCCCGATTCCAAAAACGGGGTGTACAGAGGCAAAAAAAAGTGCATCGCGTTTCAGGTGGTAGATCTGGCCAGGAGGAAAGAAAAGGTGAGTCTGCTGAGAAGGAGGAGGGTGCATGGCTTTGCAATGTGCATTGGGCAAAAGCATTTTCAGGCTGCAGCGCTGCGATCCCCTCCCCGAATCCAAAAATGGTTCCTGGTTCTCCAATGCACATTGCAGGGGAACTGGCCACCGTCTGAAACACAACTTTGCGAATTGCATTGGGGAATTGGGACAATGGGCAGTCGTGGCTGGAATGGAGGGACATTTTGCTTTAGAGGCTCCCGCTTGGTCCAGCTCCCGGGCATAGAGTAGGCTTAGGCAGTGGCGGTGGCTCCTCACATTGCTTGGGACTGAAATCATCATGGCCATTGTCTGCCCTGAGCTGCCCACTGGGTGGCCAGAGGGGAGACCAGCTGTGAACCGTTCAGCCCGTCCTGTTCGCCAAATCTACTGGGCATATTCCCCCCCAAACCATCTGAAGAGGTTTTTTCCTCAGGCTGTGCCCCAATCCAGATCAACGCCACCTGGAGCCATCAGAAAATGTCTGAAGGGTAGGGGCTGGTGGGTGGGCAGGGCTACGTTCAGACTATAAGACGCACCCCGATTTTCACCCTCTTTTGGGGTGAAAGGTGCATTTTACGCTCCCAAAATACAGAATCTTGTTTTTCCCATACCATAAAAAGGCATGCCAACCAGGGATGAAATATTACTGGTTCAGGCCGATTTGCATGAACCATTAGTAAAAAATGCTACTGGTTTGCCAAACCAGTAGTAAAAAAATGTTTAAAAAAAGTTCCGACAATCAGCTGAGCGATGCGCGATCGTCGGAACTTTTTACTTTTTAAGCATTTTTTTACTACTGTTTCTCTGGAACCAGTAGTTAAAAATGCTTTAAAGAATAAAAAAAAGTTAAGACAATGGCACGTTGCTCAGCTGATAGTTTGAACTTTTTTTTAAACTTTTTAAGCATCTTTTTAAAAAAGTAAAAAAAACTCAAACAATCGTGCAGCACAGCTGTGATCGTCTGAGTCTTTTTTTTTTCTTTTTTTTCACCTGCTTGTCCCGAACCAGTAGTTAAAAAATGTTTTAAAAAGGTAAAAAAAGATTCCCAAGATCACAGCTGTGCTGCACAATTGTTGGAACCTTTTCTTTTACTTTTTTAAAGCATTTTTTTACTGTTGGTTCAGGCGAATAGGTAGTAAGAAAATGCTTTTCTTACTTCTTTTAAAAAAGTTCCCAAGATTGCATGCCACAGCTGATTTCCCCCCTTCACTGTTCTACTTACCTTCCCAAGCCTCCTTTTGTGCGAACTGTGCATGTCACTTACAGTCGTCTGCATGCCAGCGAACCAGTAGCATACTGGTTCAGATTTCACCACTGATGCCAACCCAATTCCTTGCCCTCCATCTTGAATACCTAATTCTTCCACCATTTTAAAAAGGTTTTGGAACTGTTTCTTAGCTTTCTTGTTAATTTTTTAGTTTTATAATCCAAGTCCACATCCACAATTGCACTGAAATTACCTACTATATATATGTTTTCATACTCCAATTCTATTATTTTCCTGTGTAATTTACCATAGAAGTCTTCTTGGTTATCATTTGGTGCATATATCACCACTAGAAGTATTTGTAGATCATCATTACCTCCACCGTTAATATCCTCCCTTCCTCATCCATGAAAATCGGTTTGGTTTTTATTGCCTTCTTAATATACAGTACAACACCTCTATTACTTTCATATGTAAGTGAGGCATATAATTTCCCCATTTTAGGATATTCCAAAACAATTGTATGTTGTTTTTTAATGTGAATTTCCTGTAAACAAATATTTCTTAATTTTTTCAATCTTTCTGGGTTTCTTATTTTTTTTGTCATTTTATAATCCAAATCCACATCTATTATAGCATTAAAGTCACCCATTATACATATGTGTTCATTTTCCAGTTCTAATATTTTCCTGTGTAATTTCCCATAGAATTCTTGTTTATCATTTGGTGCATATAGCACTACCAAGAGTATTTGTTTAAAGTTCATCCTTACTTCCACCATCAAAATCCTCATATTTAGGATCTAATTTTTCTTTAATATATAAAGCTACTTCTCTCTTGCTTGGTTGTATCAATGAGCTAAATAAAACTCATAATATTGAGTATTCTAATATTTTTATGTGTTTTCTAATATATACTTCTTGTAAACTAAATAATGTCCATATTTAATCTATTTAATTTATTTAAAATTCTGTTCCTTTTTGTTATGGAATTCAGTGCATTTACATTTATTGATATTGCTTTTATTTATTCTTCTATATTTTACTTATTACTAATTTTTAATCTTGTCGCTCTTGTCTCTCTTTGTTCCTTTATGTATTTTGCCCTTGCTCCTTCTCTTAGTTCTTTTTCTTCTTGTTCGTATTGGTAAAGACCTTTTTTTTCTTTTACAATGATAGAAGAACTAAGCGTTCAAGATGTATGGTGAAAAAGACACTTGAAAGAAAATGGGCGTTGGACTTACACACGCCCTTTCTCACGATGGTGAAAACGGCAGTCAGGATGATGGGTTTGCCTGTCCGTCAAGCTTGAGGACCGAGTCTGCAAACTGTTTAAGCCCGCCTCTTCCTCTTAGGCTCCAGTTTTTGCAAAGGAACTGTCAGATTGACGTGTCTTTCTGAAATTATAAACAGTTAGTGGTTGTCCTCCCCTCGGCTGGTGGCCAGCCCACATAGGAGTGGCTGACTGCCGTTTTCACTGTCATGAGAAAGGGCGTGTCAGGTAAGTCCATCGCCCCATTGTCTACTTCGGTGAGAAACGGCAGTCAGGATGATGGGACATACCAAAGCTCGTTGTGCGTTTGGGTGGGTATAAGCTGGCCGCCGTCTACTATGCATCAAGGACACATTGTAACACCCTCCTGCCAAATGCTGCATCTGACAAAACATAGGTATCCAGCTTGAAATGCCAAATGAAGGGAGTAGGCATCATCCATGTTGCAGCCCTGCAAACCTCATGCAAAGGAGCTTGAGTCGCCCAAGCTGCCGAGGTGGCAGCACTTCTAGTCGAATGTGCAGTTATGTTTGAAGGCCTAGAAAGGGATTGAAGATCATAGGCAGACACAATAGTTGACCTGATCCACCTACCGATTGTAGGACCCGATGCCTTGAGGCCCAAGGAAGCTGGAAGGAATGAGACAAAAAAAGCTTCCGTCTTCCTAATACTTGAGGTGCATTGTAAATAAATCTTAATTGCTCGGCGAACATCCAATGTGTGCCACAGAACTTCCAGTTGATGAGACGGATTAGGACAAAAATTAGGAAGAACAAGTTCCTGTGATCGATGAAAAAGGGAATTGATTTTGACATGAAGGTAGGATCAAGTCGTAAAATGACTCTGTCTGGGTGGTAAATGCAGAGGTCCTGACGGATGGAGGGTGCGGCGAGTTCTGAAATACGTTGAGCCGACATAATGGCCACGAGGAAGCATACTTTCAGAGTTAGAAACCTGAAGGAAACATCCCAAAGAGGCTCGAATGGCACCTTTGTTAAGGCAGAAAAAACCTTATTAAGATCCCAAGATGGGAATCTGTGAACTGTAGGAGGGTGAAGATTAGTGGCCCCGTGAAGAAATCTGCAAATGACTGGATGAGTAGCCAAGGAATCAGATGTGGTGCAGGTGAGGACTGATGAAATGGCTGCCACTTGCCGTCGGAGAGTATTGGACGATAATCCAGAATTTAGACCATCTTGTAAAAACCCGATGACATGAGGTACTTCTGCTTGTGTAGCTGGAACAGACCTCCTGCGACACCACCGAACAAAGCTCTTCCAAGTAGTTTCATAGATCCTGATGGTTGAAGGGCGACGAGATGCCTGGATGGTAGGGATAGCTTGAGAGGGAATGTTAAAGCAAATCAAGATGTCCCGCTCAGCCTCCAAACGGTTAGCTTAGCCATTGGGGCTCCAGGTGATGCAGGGTCCCTTGTAGGAGTTGAATCCTGGTGTCTGGGATTCTCCAGTGTCTGGCTACTGACAGAGCTAACAGGTCCACGAACCATGGTCTCCGAGGCCAATGGGGTGCAATGAGGATCAACTCTGCTCTTTCCTCTAACAGTTTGCAAATGACCCTGTGAATCAGTGGAAGTGGAGGGAACACATAAAGTAGGCCCTGAGGCCATGGAGAACGTAGAGCATTCACACCTTCGGCTCTGGGGGAACGGAATCTGGTGAAGAACCGTGGAAGTTGGTGATTGTTCTCTGAAGCGAACAGATCTACTTCTGGAGCATTGAACCTGCAAACTATTTCCATGAAGAGTTCCGGAGGTAGGCTCCATTCTGACTGGTCTATCCTCTGTCTGCTGAGAGCATCCGCTTGGATGTTTGCTGTTCCTGAGATGTGATCCGCACGAATGGAGCGAAGGTGGTGTTCTGTCCATTGACCTAGTTTGAATGTCTCCCTCATGAGTGATTTTGAGTGAGTCCCTCCCCACTTGTTGATATGGGCCTTTGCAGAGACGTTGTCTGTGAGAATCAATATATCTTGTCAGGTTACCTGAGGGCTGAAGTGCAGCAGAGCTAGATAAATGGCTCTCAATTCTAGAAGATTGATTGCCAGGGACGTTCATGAAGTGACCATGTGCCTTGAGCCATCAGAGGATCTAGATGAGCTCCCCACCCCGTGAGACTCGCATTGGTGGTGAGAGTGAGTCTGGTAGGTTCCATGAACCTGCTCCCTTTGGAGATGGCATCGGTGGTCCACCAATGAAGTGATGAGAGAACCGGCTGCAGAAGATGAAGTCGTGAGGGAGAAGTGGCTAGGTGTCTTCTCTGGTATGGGAGGAGCATCCATTGTAGATCCCTGCTGTGGAGGCGAGACCAAGGTACAATTCCAAAGGTACAAACCATTTTACCCAACAATTGAGAAAGGGATTTGAGAGATACTGATCGAGCCTGAATAGTTCATTCTGCTAGTTGTTTCAGGCTAGCCTGTCGTTCTTGTGAAAGATAGACCATGGAAAAATCTGTGTCAATTTCCGCTCCCAGATGAAGCAGTTTAGTAGAGGGAGAGAGATGGCTTTTTTCCCAGTTTATGGAAAAACCATGTACTTGGAGAATATTTATGGTGTAAGACAGATCAGAACGAGCTGTCCGGGCTGAATTAGATAGGATAAGAATATCATCAAGATAGAACTGGATACGAATGGGTTTAGAGTGTATGTAGCCAATTAAAGCTCCTAGAACCTTAGAAAATACTCTAGGGGCTGATGATAACCCAAATGGAAAGGCAGTTTATTGGTAATGTTCGCCTTTGTTAGAAAACCGAAGAAATTTCCTATGTTCCTGAGCTATGGGTATATGGAGGTAAGCCTCCGTGAGGTCAATAGAGGATAGGAAATCACCCGGTCTGATAGACTCCAAAATGGATTGAAGTGATTGCATGTTAAATTTGCGATATAAAACATAATGATTTAGTGATTTTAGATCAAGAATTGCTCTCCAACCCCCTTACCACAAAAAGGCGTGAGTAAAACCCCTGCCCTCATTGGAGGAGGGGAACCCGCTGAATGACATTGATGTGTAAGAGATGAAGAATCGCTTCTTCTGTGACAGCCCGGTTAGACCTGTTGCGGGATACTGGGCAAGGTAGAAAAATCCTCAGGGGAGGGGGGGGGAGAGAAACTCTATGAACAAGCCAAAGCAAATTGTGTGTCTTACCCAAACATCAGAAATGGAAAGATCTCATTGATCGGTAAAATGAATGAGTCTGCCGCCAATGGGAAGAGAGAGGAATGGGAACTATCTGTTTCTGTGAAATCCCCTACCCCTGCCACCCCTGAAAGGTTTTTTAGGGGAAAATTTGGGATTGGATCTGACCTGGCCCTCCTGGGAGAAATTTCCTCTGGATTGAAAAGGTCTGTGAGCTCTAGACTGGTAGAAACTGGAGTCTGATTGATGAAAGGGCTGCTGACTTGGATACGATGAAACTAGAGCTTCTGTGCATCTCGAAAGGGAGGGAAGAATCTTCCGTTTGTTGCAGGTTTCAGTGAGAATAGGATCCAAGGCGCGAACAATTTATCGCCTGAGAAGGGGAAGAGGCTAATCTCCATTTATTTCTGTTATCAACGCTTGCCAATTCCTGAGCCACAATAATCTCCGGAAGTGGTGAAGGAACCCACGCTTTAGAGGCAAATCTAGTAGCATTGAGCGTAGCGTCCGTGGAATATTCCAGGGCAGCAATAATCTTGTTGAAGTCCTGGTGTAACCTTGTATCAGTAGAAGGGGTTCTTGCTTGCAATTGTTTGAGCCAAATAATGGTAGCCCTGTTGAAAAATGAGGCAGAAGCCACTGCTTTGACTGACCAAGCTGCTGCTTGGTGCCCCTTCACTAATACTTTCTCCGCTCATTTGTCCTCTGGACGGGGGGATTCCTCAGGAGGCCCCATGAGATGAGTGGATGATGACAGAGCCACTTTAGGGGCGTTTACTGTGGGAACCTGGAGAAGGTTAGACATTTCTGATGCCATGTTGTAAAGACGTTTGTCAATATTGTTTGGATATGGACCGGATCCTGGGACTACCCATTGACACTGAACCACTTCAGTGAAAAGTTTAGGTGCTGGAACCATATCATTGGAAGTAGCTGGTTCTGAAAACAGTGAACCTGAGGGACCTTCCCCTGCTGGATTGCGGTTCTTAGAAGAGGAGACATCTCCTAAGCCAGTAGAAATCTGTGCTTTATATAAAAGAGATTTAAATAGTTGTGGTTTGAACAGTTCTACGAAGGATGGTTGATCGGGCTCCAATCCCTCATCCTCTGACAATGCATCATCTCTAGGGATGTCCTCATCAAGCAAGGATTCCTGATCTGATTGCTTCATGTTCTGAAACAGAATAGTCTGACCTATGCAATTCTTGTTGGGCTTGCACCCCTGAAGAAGAAGCAACAGGAATTTGAGGAATGCAATGGGCTAATCCTGACCTAATTGCTTCTGTAATAAGTGCCCCAAAGGCCGGGAGTAATTGTAAATTGGATATTTCTTCTTGAGACACTTGGACTGAAGATGATTGTGAAGGTACGATGGAGGCACTGGCTGCTGGAGCAGACTCCACTTGCTGAATAGCTGGCTGCTGAGATGCCTCTTGAAAAAGAGACTGTCAATGGGAGGAGCTGAACCAGGATGGTTAGGAGACCATGTGGGTGGTGGAGTAGATTGTTGGGGAGGTTGTGGTGGGGCTTTGGGCCCTGTTTCCTCAATGGCATGCAATTGGGCTTTTGAAACAGCCTTTTCCAATGCTTTATGGCGTCTGGTCTCTTCCCGGGTAGGGAAGAGTGAAGGTTTTGGAATTTCTGTCCCTTTTTGGGGCTTGAGGGTCAGAGGATTCCCCTAAAGGGTCTTAAAGATGATGGTGCTTAGATGCAGCCTTTCTAGGTTGTGGCCGAGTGGAATCCGCCATTTTGAAATTAGGGAGAAAAAACTTCCCTAATTAGGATTATAGTTGCTATTTTCAACAATAAGTTTCCTTAATGGTGAGAGAGAAGAGAGAGAGAGAGAGAGAGGTATAATATTGTGACTTGTCCTCCTGAAAGTATATCTGCTGTACTTGAGAAGAAAGGAGAAGGAATTGAGCTTCATGAAGAAAAATTTCTCCCCAAAATGGCGTCCAGGGTTTTCGTGCCAAGAAGAAGCCTATTGCTAATTAGGCAAAGGAGAAGCTGAAAAGACTTGCCAAAAGCCTCAAATAGGTCTATCCGGACCACCCCCCACATCAACAGCGACTTATGGGCTCCAGAGCTCTTGTGGAAGGCCTCTGAAGCGTGCAGCTCAAAGCCATGCAGCTGCTGAATTTCTAGATCGGAAAGATAAGAGCCGCTCAGCTGATTGAAAAGCGCACTCTGCAGGCTCTGTGAATCTGCTCTTCAAAGCTGCTGCTTTGAATCTGCTCTGAATCTGCTGCTGAGGCTAGGTTCCTCGCAGGCAGCTAGCTCCAACCTGACACAAGGGAGAAAAAAAACTCCCCCGGGGAGATTGCAGCGATTAGCTGCTTAATTGCAGCAATTAGCTCCTGCAGAGAAGCAATTAACTGCTTTGTCCGGACTGCCAGCCAGCAGCCCGAAGCCTGTCCATGGCCTTCAGCGGGGTCAGACTTAAAAGTCCTTCATGCTGGAATCGATCCTGAAGAAGAAAAACTTTTAAAAAGTCCAGTGATATGTAAAAAACAGTGGAGGTGAGAAAGACATGTTCGTCCAGCTTGGGACCTAGTCAAAAGCTGGAGCCTAAGAGGAAGAGGCGGGGCTTAAACAGTTTGCAGACTCGGTCCTTCAAGCTTGACGTACAGGCAAACCCATCATCTTGACTGCGGTTTCTCACCGGAGTGGAGAAACAATATACCTTTTACTCAAATAGACACATGTCATGGTCTAGGATAGATATGATATGGATGTCAACAGATTTTATAGATTATATACAAGAAGTAAACATTGAAACAAATATTTGGGCATACCATAATCCAATGATAGTAACGTGGAAAGCACAAAAGAAAAAGATGGACTTTGAACCAACAATTCTTAAAGGAAAAAATAATTCCAACTGTTTATGGAAAAAGAGCTAGAGTTCTTCTTTAAAATAAACAAAAAGGAAGATACATCTCTTCACAATGTATGGGATACAATGAAAGCATATATTAGAGGCTTGGCAATAACATACCTGGGAAAAAAGAATAAAAAGAAAAAACAAATACAGAAGAAATTGGAAGTGGAGTATAAGAGGTTAGAGGAAGAATTACAAAACAATATAATTAAAAAACAAATGGAATTGAAAAGCATGAAATAAACTTAAATGAACAAGAATTTTTGGCATGTAAATTAAGATCAGCCAAACAAAACTTTTTTGAAAATGCAAATAAACCAGGAAGATGGCTGGTGTATAAGATGAAAAAAAGAGAAAGAGAAAAAATTAATAAATCACCTACAAGATGAAAAGGGAAATGTATGTTATAGAAATGAAGAAAATAAGAAAATAATCAAAATCTATTATGAGAGACTATATAAGCAAGAGAAGGTATCTGACGAGAAGATAAAACAATTTTTAGAAAAATCTGACCTACTTAAAATACCTGAACAATATAAAGGAGCGCTAGAAGAAAGAATAATGATGATGGAGTTAACAGAAGCAATTAAAAAGCAAAAAAATGGGAAAACACCAGGACCAGATGGATTACCAGCGGAATTATACAAGACATTACAAGATGCATTAAGCAATGTAATGCTGGACCTATTTAATGAACTTTTAGTGAAAACAAAGATACCAAATTCATAGACGGAGGCATATGTTACACTTATACCCAAAGAAGATACAGATTTGTAACAACTAAAAAACTATAGACCGATTTCATTGTTAAATGTAGATTATAAGATTTTTGCTTCAATAATGGTGAACAGATTAAAGAGATTATTAAATGAATGTATTTGTTCTGTTTCCCCCTCCCACCACTCCCAACAAAAAGTCAGTCACAGGCCTTCTCCCAGTTTATTTACACTTGGCTGGATTCCTTCTGGCACAGATATGTTCTGGACACGTCTCCCCACACGCCTGCCAAATCCCTGGAGATAACCAGAAAATTATAGATAAAGCACGATTCACTCACAAACAGATTCTTCTATCCATGAAACAGTTTGCCCGTGCAAATTCATTGCTTTCTCCAAGACAAAAAGCCAGGAAGCTCTGCCTCCTCTTTATAGCCCCTCTGGGTGTCTCTCCGTGACTCATCATTCTCTGACCCTGTCCCAACGCCTCACTGCTGGCGCAGTTACGCCTGCACAGTCTCGCATCAAGCCAAGATTGTTCTTGGGGCATTACCAAATCAGAAGAAGGCCGGGGAATCAGGCCTTGCCACCCCCTCCTCCTCACTCTCTGAATCATTCTCCTCCAGGAGTCCGAGTCCGGGAACCTGGGTCACAACACTATCCTCACCGCAGGGCCCTTCCTGGGGCTGAAAGTCGGGATGCGGTCGGGCTGGGTTCTGCTCATGGAAGGCCTGCACCAGGTCAGGGGCATGAATGTCGGAGGCATCTACCCAGGAGAAATCAGTCCCGTATCCTTCCACACGATCAAATATTGGAAGCGACCCCTCGTATGCTGTGGACTTCGATTCCTCCAACCTATCCTGGCGGCGGTGCCGTTGGGCACCAAGGGGATTCAGTGTGGCCTCAGGAACCAGAAGGGACTGGTGAAAGATGGGGTGAATCCGCATGGATCGTGACAGGGTCAGTCGGAAGGCTACCGGGTTGATGACCGCCTCGACAGGGAATGGGCCGATGAATCGGTGGTCCAACTTCTTTACCAGGCAGTCGGATGGGAGGTGTTTGGTGGAGACCCACACCTGGTCTCCCACCACCAGCGGGTGTTGCCTGTTGGGAGCGGTCGGCGGACCGTTTGTAGTCCTCCTTCACCGATCCAGCTACCAACGTACAACTATTGGGCCGCATGCAATTCCGTCAGGAAGGTCTGCGTTTGGGAATAGGAGAGTCCGGTGGTGCCAGAGGGAAGAGCTGCAGATGGTACCCCACATTGGCAAAGAACGGGTCATCTGGATAGAGGTGTGCTGGAGTTGTTAAAGGCAAACTCCGCCAGGGACAGGTAATCAGCCCAGTTGTCCTGCCTCTGGTTGATGAAGCAATGGAGATACTGTTCCAGGATACCGATGACCTTCTCTGTACCCTCGTCAGTCTCCAGATAATGCAATGACGACAGACACATTGCACCTCCAACGCGGCCATCAGGCTCTTCCAGAAGCGAGCTGTGAACTGAACTCCGCAATCCGAAACCACCCTGTCTGGCAGACTGTGGAGGCGGAAGATGTGCTGCAGGAAGAGATGGGCTGTTTTGGCGCTGTGGGCAGCCCGCGGCAAGGAATGAAGTGTGCCATCTTGGTGAGCATGTCCACCACTACCAGCACCATGGTGAACCCAGAGGACAGCGGCAGGTCCGTCAGGAAGTCCATGGAGATCGCCCCCAGGGTCTGTCGGGTGTCAGCAAGGGCTGGAGGAGCCCGGGAGAGGCCCCTGTGGCAGCCTTGGCTTGCCGGCATAGCACGCAGGATGTCACGTATGCATGTACATCATGCTGCACTCAGGGCCACCAAAAGATCCGTGTCACCAGGTGGAGGGTCTTGAAGAACCCAAAATGTCCTGCTGCAGAGTTGTCATGGCACTGGGTCATGACGAGGGCTCGAAGTGGTCCTGTGGGCATGTATAATCACCCCCGAAATTTGAGTAAGTCCTCCTCCAAGGTCCAAGGAGACACAGGGCCCACCTCTGCTCTCCTTTGCTGCGACCAGGTGTCCTGGCGCTGTGCCTCTTGTACCCGGGCCCGCAAATCCACCGGTTCCCATGCTGCAGCCAAGGCTTCTGCCGGCAGCACCATCCATGGAGGAAAGGGGTCCTTGGCGCAGAGGTACTCCGGCTTGTGGGACAGGGCGTCCGCCCTCCGGTTATGACCGCTGGGAATGTAGGTCATGCGGAAGTTGAACCGGGCAAAAAACAACGACCACCGAATCTGCCGCTGGTTCAACTTCCGAGCTGTGGTGAGGTGTTCGAAATTCTGATGGTCCATTCGGACCTCCACCTGATGTCGGGCCCCCTCCAGATGGTGTCGCCAAGCCTTGAATGCGGCTTTGATAGCCAGCAACTCCTTTTCCCAGATGGTGTAGTTGCGCTCGGAAGGATTCAGTTTCCGGGAGTAGTAAGTGCAGGGAAAAAGAGTGCCACCATTTGCCGGAGCCTGTAGCAGCACCGCTCCAAGAGCCACATTGGACACCTCTGTCTCCACCACCAAAGGCCGGAGCAGGTCGGGATGCCTCAGGACGGGTTCCGTGACGAAGGCTTTCTTGAGGGCTGTGAATGCTTCTTGCTGCGGGGGACCCCACCGGAATGGGACCTTCTTCCTGAGGAGCTGGGTAAGTGGAGCCGTCAGTGTGGCAAAGCCCGGGATGAAGGTCCGGTAGTAGTTGGCGAAACCCAGCAGGCGCTGAACATCCTTCACCCGACGAGGGGCTTCCCAGCTAAACAAAGCCTCTACTTTGCACGAGTCCATGGCTATACCCTCGGGCGAGATGATATGCCCGAGGAACTCTATGGAAGTCCGGAAGAAGACCCCTTTCTCCACCTTTGCATTGAGTTGTTGTTCCCGCAAGCGTTGCAGAACCAGACGGATGTGCCGAAGGTGGCTTTCCCTGGACCGGGAGTAAATCAGGATGTTGTTCAGGTAGATCACAATGAACTGATCCAACATGTTTTGGAACACGTCGTTCATGAAGTGTTGGAAGACGGTGGGGGTGTTGGTCAACCCGAACGGCATGACGTTGTATTTGTAGTGTCCGTATCAGATGCCAAATGCCGTCTTCCATCTATCTCCCATACCATGCGGATTCTAGGGGTTGTAGGCCCCCTGGAGATCGAGCTTGGTGAAGATCGTGGCCTTCTGCAACCTCTCCAGCAGCTCGGGGCTGAGCAGCAGGGAGTAGCGATTCTGCACCGTAATGGCATTTAGCCAGCAGTAATCGCAGCACAGATGCAAGTCCTCTGTCTTTTTCTTCATGAAGAGGACCGGGGCTGAGAGGGGACTTGAAGGCGGATGAACTTGGCCAGGTTTTTGTCCAGAAAGTCCAACTCGGGTTCCGACATGAAATACAGGTGTCCCAAAGGCAGCGGTGCGTTGGGCAGAAGGTCCACGGGGCAATCTTAGGGCCGATGCGGGGGTAATCGGTCCACCTCCTTCTTGCTGAACACATCGGCGAAGTCGGTCAGCTCAGGAGGTGAGGAGATGGCAGGGGTGGGGATGTCCTGGTCGGCACAGGTGTGGCAGATGTGGTCGATGCACTGCAGACTCAGGAAAGAGATGGCGTTCCATGACCAGGCCACCTGAGGATCGTGGGTCCAAAGCTGGGCCAACCCAAGGATCAAGGGAAAATGAAGGTCCGCCGTGAAATAAAACTGGGTTACCTCCTCATGGTCGCAAATGGCCAGGCGCAAAGGCTGGGTGGAGAATTTAATGGGGCTGGCCATCAGTTCTCGTCCATCAATTGTCTCTACCCGCATCGGAGGGTCCACCGGAACCACGGGGACTGCAAATTGGGTCACAAAGGCCTGGTCCATAAAGTTTGTTGTGGCCTCTGAGTCCACCAGCACATGTGCCTGGAGCCCGTCCGACTGGTTCCCCAACCACACCCGTGTGTCCAGAATCCAATGCCGAGGGGGGGCAGAGTCTACTTCTGCAATGTCCAGTGGGGGCTTGGTTCGTGCCTGACCTAAGGTTTCTCTGAGGTCAGGCCTGCTCCGTTTCCCGATTGGTCACGCTGTCATTCGGGAACTTCGCTTTCTGGGGCAAGAAGCTCTAAGTGGCCGGGCTCCCCGCAGTACATGCACAATCCCCCTTGGTGCCTCCAGTTCTGCTCCTGGGCCGTCAGGAGAGGTCTGGCCGCTCCCAACAACATGGGCTCCTCCACAGCGGTTACAAAACATGGGGCGACCCTGGGCGCTGGTGGCGCAGGAAGCAGGGTGCAGACATTGACGGCTGATCCTGGGGGGCGCGACAAGACAGTTGCCATTGCAGATGGGAGTCGAGGCGGAGACAAAGGCACCAAGTCGCCGAGGGTCCATGGCGCCTCCACCCGGGCCAGCTCATCCTGCAGCTCCTCTGAGAGGCCCTCCTGGAACGTGTCCACCATCACTGTATCATTCCAGTCAGAGTCCTGGCACAAAGACGAAATTCGGTGATGTACTCCTGCAGGGTGTGCTTCCCTTGATGGAGTTCCTTAAGGCGCCTGGTGGCCGTCAGAGTCCAAACGGGTTCTCGATGATCCGCAGGTTTTGCCAAAGCCGCTGGTGGCCCGCCAGTAGGGGTCTGTCCTGGAGTAAGAGGGGCGTGGCCCATCAGGCAGCCAAGCCGGAAAGGAGGTTAATCACGAAGGCCATCTTAGCCCAGTCATCTGGGAAATCCTCCGGCCGCATAGCCATGTAGAGCTGGCACCATTCCAAGAAGATCGGGAACATCTCAGGCTGCCCAGAAAACTTATCCAGCACGGTTATTGGGCACTTGTGACGAGGAGGAGTGGGAGGATGGGGGGGCCTGCAGGCACATTCCCGGCAGCAAGTTGGCCTGCCAAGTGAGCCACTTGCTGCTGTAGCTGTTGATTAGCCACTTGTAGCTGCTGTAACTGCTGCTGTACCTGCTGCTGGTCCATTGGTGGAAAATGGTTTAGTTGGGGTCTTGGACAAAATATTCTGTTTCCCCCTCCCACCACTCCCAACAAAAAGTCAGTCAAAGGCCTTCTCCCAGTTTATTTACACTTGGCTGGATTCCTTCTGGCACAGATATGTTCTGGACACGTCCCACACGCCTGCCAAAATCCCTGGAGATAACCAGAAAATTATAGATAAAGCACGATTCACTCACAAACAGATTCTTCTATCCATGAAACAGTTTGCCTGCAAATTCATTGCTTTCTCCAAGACAAAAAGCCAGGAAGCTCCACCTCCTGCTTTATAGCCCTGTGTGTCACTCCGTGACTCATCATTCTCTGACCCTGTCCCAACGCCTTCTCTGCTGTGCGGCTGTCACGCCTGCACAGTCTCGCATCAAGCCAAGATTGTTCTTGGGGCATTGCCAAATCAGAAGAAGGTCCAGGGAATCAGGCCTTGCCAGCCCTTCTCCTCCTCCTGGGTCGGTGCCAGGAGGAGAGGGTCCAGGGGAAGCAGGCCTTGCCAACTCCTCCTCCTCACTCTCTGAATCATCCTCCTCCAGGAGTCCGAGTCCGGGAACCTGGGTCACAACAGTGTTCATATGAATCAAAATGGCTTTTTACCCAAAAGACAAATTAGAAATAATATGAGGATAATTTTGAATACCTGGGAATATTATGAGGTACAAAAATGGCAATGATATTTATAGATGCACAGAAAGCATTTGACAACATGAATTGGCAGTTTATGATAAAGCAATTACAGATAATGGACTTTGGAAAGAGATTTATAAACATGATAAAAACAATTTATAATAAACAATCAACAAAGATAATGATGAATGGAGAGATGACAGTGAAAGTTAATATAATGAAAGGAACAAGACAAGGATATCAGTTATATCCATTGTTATTTGTGTTGATATTAGAAGTGCCAAATAGAAATATAAGAAGGAATGAAAAAATAAAAGGGATGAAAATTTAAAAAGAAGAATATAAACTATAGGCCTTTGCAGATGATTTGGTGTTTATTTTGAAGGGCCCTCAAACAATAGGTCCTAAATTACTAGAACAAATAGAAGAATATAGAGAGGTGGCAGGTTTAAAAATTAAGAAAAAAAAATATTGGTGAAAAATATTACAGAAAAGCAAAAAAGAGACCTAAAGGAGAAATTAGATCAAATTGAAGAAAATAAAATATTTAGGAATACAATTAACTTCAAGATGTGTAACAATAAAACAAGATAAATATTATAATCTAAAAAGACAAATTGAGAATGATTTGGAGAAATAGAAAAACTTACAGTTATCATGAATGGGTAAAATTACAATTAAGATGAATATATTACTATTTCAGATAATTCCAATAAAAAAGCTTTTAAAAGTAAAAAAAAAACAACTCTGATGATCGTGCAGCTCAGTTAAGTGCTAGGCAAAAAAATGGGGGGGGGGAAGCCTGCTGAAGCCTGCTGGGAGGAAAAACGGACTTTCCCCCCTTCCCGTTTTTGGGTGTGGCTAGCAGGCTTCATGTAGGCTGGGAGGAAAAATGGGGTGTGTGTGGGGGGGTCGTGTTTGAGAGAGAGAGAAAGAAAGGAGGGAGGGAGGGACACAGAGAAGGAAGGAAGGAAGGAAGGAAGGAAGGAAGGAAGGAAGGAAGGAAGGAAGGAAGGAAGGAAGGGGTACAAACCTGGCACTAGATGCAGCTTCAGAGGATAATCCAGGGCTGGAGGTCATCTAGTCCAGGGGTCTCCAACCTTGGTCACTTTAAGACTTGTGGACTTCAACTCCCAGAGTTCCTCAGCCAGCTTTAGCCAAAGTTAGAGACTTCTAATTTAGTCCAATCCTGCTCCAGCAGGACATTGTTAGTGAGTTTCTGTCTTTTGATCCCCCAGTCACATAGCCATGCCCACCCCAATCAGATGACCCCCCCAAGCCATGCCCCCATGCCACGCCCACAGAACCAGTAGCAAAAAAAATTAGATTTCACCCCTGTATTAATAGTAAGCAAGACAATGTTATAATAAATTAATAATATGTGGAAAATGTTATAGCAAATCAATAGAAAATATCAAGAAATGATGAAGATAGGAGGAGCAAGAAGAAGACACAGGAGAAGCACACAGATGATACACTGAATGACTGATTAGGTATTGAATGTTTGTTTGTTTATAAAATAAAAAACAAGATTAAAAAAATCCAATCTTTAAGTTATTTTCCTTTTTATTGTCAAATTCAGTCCATTTATATTAATTGATGTTAATTTTATTTCTTCTTCCATGTTTTATTTATATGTGAATTTTGTTACTCTAGTCCTCGTCTCTCTTGGCTCTCTTGGTTCTTTTACCATTGCTCCTTCTCTTAATGCTGTTACTTTCTGATCTTTAGCAGCTTCTTTTTGTTGTTTGACTCACTCTTCCATAAACTCTTTCTAGTATATCTCTCTCTCCTTTCTCAGTCTCTCTTCCTCTTGCGGTCCCAAATATTGATCATAAAATTGTTCTGCCTTCTTTATTGAGTCTAATCTGTCTTTGCTCCTGCCAAGACACCAAAACTTTTTCAGGTATCAGCCATCTAAAATTCACTCCTCTTTTAATTAAACATTTTGTAAAGATCTGATACTCTTCTCAAATCTATAACTCTTCTTGGTATATGTTTTAACACTACTATTTCTCTACCCTTCTACTTCATAGGAATGTTTCTTACACATTCCTATGTAAAATCTATGCTTTTATTGCTTTCTTGATAAACGTAACATGCACCTGTCTGGGTAGATTATTTCTCATTGCGAATCTTGTATGCACTTTAATATTTCATCAGTATCATTCAAAATTCTTCCCTTGGTTTCCCCCATCACATCCATCAATAAGTCTGCCATTATCGCTGCTAAATTTTCCCCTTTCTCTAAAATTCCATTTTAACTATTTTAATTCCTCAAGGTGCTCTGGTACCCTGCTTGATTTGTAACTGGGTTTTAGGTATTTGTAATCTAATGAGGGCACCTTTTTGCAAGCAAAGAAGCTTTTTGTATTTTTAGTCAGGTAATCCTTGACTTACTGCAGTTCATTTAGGGACCATTCAAAGTTACAATAGCATTGAAAAAAGTGATTTATGACCATTTTTCATACTCCTCCTGCAATCCCAAATATTGATCATAACATTGTTCTGTCTTCTTTATTGAAACTAATCTATGCCTTTGCTCCTGTAAGGTCACCAATGCTCCCTCCAGTATCAACTTTCTAAAATTCACTCCTCTTTTAATTAAACACTTGTCAAAAACTGGTATTTTCTTCTTAAGTCTCTAACTCCTCTCAGAATCTGTTTTAACACTATTATTTCTCTACCTTTATACTTCCTCAGGTTATCCAAATATAGGCCTGCCAAAAAACACACACAAAAAAGACAAAAGAAAAGAAAAAATAAAACCAAAGTGGTAACAAAATGCTAAAAAGAAAAAGAGCAGCCAAAAACTTTGTAATCCAAATCCAAATCTCAGAGTTTTCTTGCTTCTTTCTTCAGGTTCTTCTAACCTTAATCCAATTTGCCTCAGAGAGAGGAAAATAACACAAATTACAATTATTCCCAAAAAGAATTCACAACATTACCACCTGGCAGCAAAAGATATAAATAGAAAAAATAGAAATGGTAACACAGCCACTTAAAAGAAAAACATTACAGCCATATTTCAAAAGTACTTCCAGAAAGAAGAAAAAGAAAAAACTTTCCCTTGG
>NW_026682485.1:0-6029 GCF_028640845.1 Ahaetulla prasina | reverse complement strand
GAGGGACTTTCAGAGGAATTGCAAGACGAGCTGGCCCGGTGGAGGCGCGCGACCTCGACAACTTGGTGCCCTTTGTCTCCGCCTCGATGCCCGCCTGCAACGGCGACCATCCCGTAGCACCCCGGGACCCGCGTCGACATCTGCCCACTTCCTGCACCACCAGCACCCGGTCCCCCACGTTTTGTAACCGCTGCGGAAGAGCCCATGGAGTTGGGAGCGCCAGACCTCGCCTGACAGCCCAGGAGCGGAACCGAGGCGCCAAGGGGATTGTGCCTGTACTGCGGGGAGCCCGGCCGCCGCGCTTCTTGCCCCAGAAAGCAAGTGGGGCACGCCGCCGGTCCCGAATCACAGCGTGACTAATCGAAATGGAGCAGGCCCGACCGGGAAACCCTAGGTCGGGCACGTACTAAGCCCCCACTGGACGTTGTGGAAGTAGACTCTGGGCCTCCTCGACATCTGATTCTGGACACACGGATATGGTTGGGGAACCAGTCGGACGGGCTCCAGGCGCATGCACTGGTGGACTCAGGGGCCACAACAAACTTTATGGACCAGGCCTTTGTGACCCAGTTTGCGGTCCCCGTGGTTCCGGTGGACCCTCCGATGCGGGTAGAGACAATTGATGGACGAGAACTGGTGTCCGGCCCCATTAAATTTGCCACCCAACCTTTGCGCCTGGCTATTGGGGACCATGAGGAGGCGATCCAGTTTTATGTCACGGCGGACCTTCATTTTCCCTTGGTCCTTGGTTGGCCTGGCTGGACCCACGATCCTCAGGTGGCCTGGTCGCGAACGCCATCTCTTTCCCGAGTCTGCAATCGTCGATCACATCCGCCACACCTGTGCCGGCCAGAACGCCCCCACCGCTGTGATCTCACACTGCAGTACTTTACTGGAGCCGATGTTTGTTTAAGAACTGATAGTTTCGATCACGAGATCCAGGCAAAGTCAAATGAACAGGCCTTCCTCTTTGTAAAGCACTTTGCCCTGGATCTCGTGCAGGCCTTGGTTAGCAGAGAACAGAGGCAAACACTGTGAAAAGTGAGATCTAGTGCTAGATTTCCACTGATCTTGATCTCATACATTAGGCCTCTTTTTTCTGCAAATGCAAATAGGCAAAGGAACTGACAGCTCACATTTTCCCAAGGTACCTATTTTTTGGACCATAAGACACATGTTTATGGTCCATCTCCTGAAAATGCTAAGACACTGTGGTTTCTTCCTGCTAGAATTCAAATTTGCTAACTCCCTTTAGTCATAGAGCTGTCAGGACAGAAATCTGGGTCCAGAATTCCTTCAAAGAAGGAATGAATTGGTTGAAGTTGAGACATAATAAGTTCAAGGCAGGGAGTCTCCTTCCATAGCCTGAAATGGCTTCAGGCTTCTGCCAGTTCAGAGCTAATTTCCTGAATTGATTTATGAGGACTGAACTATAGCAAAACTATTTTCACTTGTTTGTAAGAAGACTGCACTGAATATATTTCTCAGATGGAGAGAAGAAAGCAAATGGCTGTTTTGAATGTGTGAATGCAGTTAAAGAAATGACAACAGCTAGTCAAATGGAAGATACTGACTAAATGGAAGAAACAGAATCTATGATTTATATTTTTTCCTCTTCTTTGGGATTAGTGATTTTAAGAAAAGGAACTAATCTCTTGTCCATTATTAAGCCATATTTTTTTTGCAGCAAATGTCCATTCATTGACTCCATTTCCTCAGCTCAGATTCATTAAAAGAAGAAATTAAAAGTTAGTTAGAGCTTTGCAGATGATGGATTACTTCAAACCCTATAAATTTAGTAAATGTTGGAAATAATTGATCAATATGGGAACTCTCATTTAAGGTAAATCAGAAAAAGACAAAAGTGATAATATATGGCCAGACAACAGAAAGCTAGAGGAAGTAACAGGATTTGAAATTGTAAAGAAGGACTGTTTATATTACGTCAAAATGTGAAATTGTATAAGAATAACTATGAGGTTTTATATAAAAAGTTCAGAAGGAGTTGATTGTTTGAAAAAAACTGTAATTATCTTTGCTGGGAGAATTGCTGCTATTAAAATGAATGTTTACCTAGATTTTATTCCTCTTTCAGATGATACAATAATTAAGAAAGATAAGAATTGAGAATGGCAGAAGGAATTAACAAATTTATATGAAGGAAAAAAGCTAGGTTAAAATGAAAATAATTCAAGATTCAAAGGGAGGTTTAAAAATGCCTAATTTTAAATTATATTGAAGCAGCTGCCTCTGCAACAAGTGATTGGTTTAATTTAACAGAGGACAGAATTTTGAATATAGAAGGTTATGATTTGCTATATGGATCATATTTAATTTATGACAAAAATGGATAAGTTTTCTGCAAGAAATTCTTCATGTGTTTGGAAAAACATATAAATTAAATTATAAGGTTCCTATATGCAAGTCCTAGACATACAGTAGAAAATATAAACATAGAACAGAATCAGAGATTACATATAAGATCTTTGTATACTGAAAGAGGATTGCAGTTAAAATCTCTGCAAGTATTAAGAGAGAAGAAATTATACTTGGTTTCTATGAGCAAAGGCTAGATGGAAGGAGATCAAATGGTATAGAGCAGAACGAGGAAATTTGGGCAAATTAGAAATCAGTCTCAGGAGCATATAAAGATTGTATAATGTGTTACTTGAAATAGATTCTGAAAGGGACTTGGTAAAAGACTGTATGATAAAGTGGGCACAAAATTTTCTGGAGCCAATATTATTGGAAACGTGAATTTGGGTTAGAAATGTTAAAGAGGCACAGAATCTGAGGGAAAATTTATAAAATGTTTTATAGATGGCATCTAGATCAAAATTATCGTATGTATCCAGAAATGCAAGCAAAATGTTGAGATGTAATTGTGAACTACATATTTTCACATTTGGTGGACTTGTAAGGACATAAAGCCTGATAAATTTGGATTTTACAAAATGTTTTGAAAAGAAGATAAAGTTCGCAATTTTTCTTGTTGGGAATTATAGGATTGTGCAGTAATTGAGACTAAATTGATTTTAAATCTAATAACTGCAGCAAGATTACTAATAGGACAATATTGAAGAAAAGAAGTACAACAATAGAAGAATGGATATTGAAAGTTGTTTTGAGATGAAGATATGAAAGACAATACGCAAGAAAGATACTTAAAGGAATGGAAAATGGATTGACTATATTCAAGATATCAGACAAGAGTTATCAGACTGTTTTGAATGATTATGATGTATTATTTTTGATTGCTTTTGGGATTAGAATTGATGATTGTAGTATAATTGTTGGAGAAAATTTTTAGCATATGTTTGTTTTATTTTTAACTATACCTTGTGTGTAAAGTCATTTTAGAAAAAAGGGAAAAAAAATTTTGTAAAACTTTTTGAATAAAAAAAAGAAAAGAAATTTTACAGGAGTTTTGGAGAGTCATTTAGAAATAGATCAAAATTTGATGAAATAGAGAAAGAGATGTTGATTTTAAAAGTGGTGGAAGAGCAGAAGAGGGAAATGAAATGGTAAAGGATGCTTTATGAGCTCTTGTATTCAGATGGAGGATGATCTTGCAGAAATTAATAAAGCTAATTTAGAGTTGCAAAGGAAAATAGAAGAAATTCAAAAATCAAAACAATTGGAACTTAGATAATAAGATGGAAGATATACAGGCAAAGGTAGATAGGGCAGATGAAGAAAGAGTAATATTATAATATAGATTAATGGAATATGCTATAGGGTGAGGGGTTAAACAAAATAGGAAGGAAAATTTAAAGAGATTTTATGAAAGCCTTGCTCAGGTAAAGTGTGGAGCAAGATTTTGAGACTAATATTGAATTTATCATGTTAATTCTTGGTAAGACAAAATAGAGTACCAAGGATGTGGTTATTTATTTTACAACTAAAAAGGTTAGGTATGAAATTTTGTGCCTTTTATAAAATAAATTTCAAATATTGGGACAAGATATAAAAATGATGAAGGAAATTCCTCCTAAAACGTTAAGAGAAGAGAATTTGTTTTTTAGTGGATGAGTTTAAGAAACATCAGATATATTTTAGATGGAAGTCCCAATGGGTTTGTCAGTGAATTTTAGAAAGAAAGTATTTTCTAATTCAGTTATGGAGATTTTTATATTAATGTTTTAAAGAGTGGGAACTTTGTTGTTAGATGCTGTTAATTGGTTTGGAAATGATGGAAAATAGAATGAGAGGGAGGAATGTTTAAGATGTGAATATAATGATTATGGTTAATTTTGGAATTGATTTGTTTAGGATATAAATTATAGGATTTTTATTTGATTTATGGTATAAATCTATGGGATGATATTATTCAATTGTGAAGGATGGAAAGAAATTTATGAATTTAGATAATGGATGTAATGATTTTAACTGCTTACTGTTATATTGTGATGTAGTTTAAATGATTATTTGTTTAAATGATAGTTATAGATAGTAAAAGTTATAAAGTTGTTGGAAATTATATTTGAGATTTTATTCAAAATGATATTTGATTGATGGAGTAGTATTGAAGATTGGATAAAATCTATGACAATTGAAGAAATATATTGATGAAAATTTGAATTTGAGAAGCTGGATTGTAAATTAAGAAATGGACTTATGAAATTTGAAGGAATATACAAGTGGGTGAAAAAAAAATTGAACTTTAGAATTAATTTTTAAAATGGACTGTAAGAAGAACGGACATTAAATCTTATGACAATTGAAGAAATATATAAGTGATAAAAATATGAGTTCGAAAGATGTAATTTGAGAAATGGACTTATGAAATGAAGGAATATACAAGGAAAAAATTGAATTTGAGAAGATGGATTAATTTTAAAATGGACTGTAAGAAGAAAATATGTTGGTATTGCTTTTCTATTTTTCATCTTTTTATTTTTAATGAGATCTAAAGTTTTAAATTTTAAAGGTGGAGGTTATGTATATTTTGTATACTTTAGTTTGTGATTGTTATCATAATACCCGTATTTGCTCTGGGAAGTCTGGGGAAGAAAAATGATACATGGATTGATTATTAATGTACAGTAATTAAGATATGAAATTAAAATTTTAAATGATATTGGGGATGCTCACTGCCATTTCAGGAAGAAAAGGAGAGAGAGAAGGAGGAAGAAAGTAGGAAAGAGTAGAGAAGGAGGAATAAGAAGGTTAGATAGGTGGAAGAAGGAGGAGTGGAGAAGGAGGAGAAAGTAGTTAAGAAGGAGATGAAGGATGGAAAGTAGTAGAGGTAGAAGGTTGAAGAAAGGAAGTGGCAATCGGGCAGGCCTGAATCAGTAAAAAATAAAAATTAATGATTAATGATGGATAATAGTTTGTACATAAATATGATGTTGGAAAATGGAAATAAAAATTACTTATTAAAAAAAAAAGACACATGTAGGTTTAGAGAAGGAAAGCAAGAAAAAAAATAGTTTTTGGCCTCTGCACATTCTGTTTTTCCCCTCCGTGATGCCGGAGAAGGCAAAAATGGGACACATGGTGGGTTTGGGGGGCCAAAAACAGGCCCATATTCGCTCTATGAGATACAGACATTTCCACCCACTTTTTTGCACTGAATGTTGCACCGCCTCTGCTGTCATTTGTAAGTGAACAACGGACGTGGTGCGGCAAGACACAGAATTTCGGGACTGGGTCTCAAGGACTAGGGGGAGGGCTGGTCGTAACCTGGAACGGTCGCTAGGTGAACTGTCATAACTCGGAGATTATCTGTACCCTAGGATGGTCTGAGTCACACTGCATGAGGCCTTTGTTCTTGAATTGGATTGGGAGAATGCTCTTCCACAAGCTGAGTGTGAAAGTTCTGTTCTCACACAATTTTGGAGGTTTCAGAGAACAAATGACAACACATTCCTCTCACATGACCTCCAGAGGACACATAAAAGCACCTCATTCTCTTTTCAGCCTCAGATAAGTTAAAATAGAAATGGAAAAACAGAGATAAGAAATGGCAGAGAAAGCATCTAAGCAAAGAGACATTGACTCCTTCCTTCCTTGGAGTACAAGGTCAG
>NW_026682484.1:0-6029 GCF_028640845.1 Ahaetulla prasina | reverse complement strand
CACCCCTCTTAGAAGAATGAAATATTCTAGGAAATATATAAAGGCAGAACATTATATTTCCCTTTCCGCTGATATCAATACATCATCAAGTAGGGAACTACCCTGGGAGCCCTTGCAGAAGTCGCTCCATTAAGTTTTGAACAGCCTGGTGCCACACTCACCCCAAATTGTAATCGGGTACACTTGAATGCACCCCTGTGAGTTACAATCGCTTGGGCTTCGCTGTGTTGGCGCTCACGGGCAGTTGTTGGTAGGCTTGAGCCAAGTCTAACTTTGCAAAGACTTGCCCTTGCCCCAAAGAGTGCAGCAAGTGTTGCACCACGGAACCGGGTAAGCGCTTTTCTGTAAGGCTTTGTTTAGCCGCCTTGTAGTCAGCGCAGATTCTAATTGACCCATCTGGTTTTACTGGGTGACGATTGCCTCCCACTTTGCGTGATCGACTGGCACCAAAATCCCTGATTTATGAGCTTATCTAGCTCCTTGTCAATTTTAGGTTTAAGGGCAAAGGACTCTCCTTGCCTTTAACCTAATGGGAGCTACCTGGGGTCTAAGTTGAAGGAAATAGGGGTCCCTTGTACTTGCCCAGGCAGTCCTTGAAGACATCTTCGAACTCGCTCATGAGTATGTCTTTCAGGTTACAGTCACTTCTGTAGATGCCAGTCACCCCATGCCCAGTGCACGAAACCAGTCTAGTCCCAACAACCAGGCAGGGTCCCTTCGACGATCGTGATGGGCAGGGTCTTCTTGTGTGGTCCGACTGACTCGGACAGAGGTGGTCCTCGAACAGGGATGCGATTCCCTGGTAGTCGTGGACTCGTAGCCGTTGTGTTTGCAGGTGGCGCTCGCGACTGATGGCAGTGACTTCGCCAAAGTGTCCCAGGACATGATGGTGATCGCTGACCCGTGTCCACTTCAGTCGGCACCGCATCTTCTATTTTGGGTTTGGTGAAGATCTTCTTCTCCACTCGGGTTGAGGCGCGCCTATGACCACAGTCGTTTGGTTTGAATCCGCCTTTTTGTTTGAGCCAATCACGGGTCGCCTTGCCGATCCGGCCTGATTGGCCGATTTGAATTTTCGGCGGAAGGTTGGGAGCTCGACAGACTTGAGCTAGGTGCCCTTCTTCTCCGCCGACATGTTGCGCCCTTAAACTTGCAGCGTTGGCGCTGGTGTTGACCTCCGCAACTTCCGTGATTCGCCCGGGTCCTCTTTGCGCTCGGTTCGCAGACCCTTCCTCATCCTCACCGCCGGATTCGGTCTGATCTCTTCTTGGTGCACCGGGTTGACTTTGTGCTCGCCTTTGTGTGAGAGGCTTTGCAGTGTCTCCGCCGCTTGGGTGGACATTTCATGCGCCTGGCTTCGCCCAGAGCGCTTTGCCAGCGCAGATTGCTTTTCGATAGCAGCCGCCCGCAAACGCATGTCTCTGACCCCCTGATGAGTTGTTCCAGCAGCACCTCGCCCAGGTCTCGTACCCACAGTCTTTGAGGCTTTCCGCAGGGCGGCCATGTAGTCGCCGGCGGATTCGCCTCAGCTGTCGGCGCCTAAATTCAAAACGCCGCACGATTTGGACGGCGCGGCCAAATGGTTTTTAGCAGGGTTTGCAGAGTTTGCCACGATACCGATTGTATCGGGCGTGGCTCTGCCAGGGCTTCCGCGATGTCGATGACCTCGGACCGCAGTGGCTCAAGAATATGCCCTTTATGGTTGTCTGAACTCCTTGCAGTTCGTTGGCTTTAGAAGTCAAACGGGTCATACGCTCCCATTTCTCTCTAGCTGGATCAAACGGTGCGGGCGGAGTGTAACTGGCCATCTCCGTTTTTCTGCCCTGTGTTTGCTGGGTTCGGTTCTTCCGTGCTTCAGCTCGGTTCTGGTGCTCCTTAGCCTCGAGATCCCACCTTCGTCGCCAGTGTTAAATTCGGGAAGTAACGAGGCTGGAGACCAGGGTAGTGACAACAGCTCTTTAATATAGGGTGAACCCAGCAACCAAGCTGGGGAAAAACAACCCTTTATATACTGTTTAACCGGCGGCTTCAACCAATCAGCAACGTGCTTGTTTCCCGCCCAAAATATTTAAAGATACCTAACAATTACCTTTTTGTTTAAAAGTGGTACACTGCAATTTCTCCTTCCCAATTCTCCACTGGGAAGAATATTTCCAAGAGATTGCAACTTTAAGGAAGTGTGTTTCAACTCGTGTAAAGAGCATGCTGGAAAATCTGAGTCACTGTGCCAAAGGCTCACCACTCCATGTTAAGTGTCTATGGGATTTGGACAGAACCAATTTCAAAATATAATACTTGTTTTGGAATGTGGCAATGTAAAATCATCAATCATGTTTGGAAACATCAGTTCTTGATACAAAACGGATGGCAACTACAATATCCCCCTTTATAGATTCCAAACATTTAATCTTTTTCACACTTTTTCCCTTTCTATGACATCATTTTACTGCAGCTATTATTATTTCTTACTTAGTAAACTCAGAAATAGTCTTCTGTTAAGAACATAACACAAACTGACTTAATAGAAACTGAAAGAAAGTTGCTCTATTAACACTTCATTTTAGAATCCAGTTTTGCTTTCAGGGATGAATATACCTAGGTCAGATCTAAATTTGATCCTGAAACTGATAATTAAATTCATGAAAGAAGTCAAATGCTCCAATGTCCTTTTGCAAAGAAAGGCTTATCTTCATATTCCTGGTTTTGCTAGCTTGTGCCATACCAGTTAGTTTTCGATGTAATTTAAGGGGCTGACTTTGTTAAATGCAAAAGAAATAACCAGGAAGGGTAATTCACTAATAAAGCATATCTGCCTACAAAATGTACAACATTTAATTCCTGGTCTCTTTATTTAAGATGGATTATTTCTAAATAATTGCTAATTTACCCTAACCCTAATCCTCAGTAAATATAAATCGAAAATAATGGTGTTTAAAAAACAGCATCAAAGACATAGGTGGCAAATAGACAGTGAACCAACTGAACAGGTTAACACTTTTGTATACTTAGGCATAACCTTTTCCAAGATTAGAAACAAGAAACACCCAAAATTACTGTTTAAACTAAAGAACCATAATTACCCAGGGTCCCTAGCTGCATTAATTAAAGTATACAAAGCTAAGGTTACCCCTATGTTCTTGTATAAAGCAGAGGTTTTGGTCTATATTCAACCACAGTCCCAGAACAAACACAATCCCAGCATTTGAGACATATTTTGGGTGGAGATCCAAGAACATCTGCTGCAGCAGATGAACTGGGAATTCATACAATTCATGCACTATTCAAAATTAGAGCACATAACTACTGGTGCAAAGTCAATGAAATGGAGACTGATAGACTCCCCAAGTTATGTCTACTAGAGCAAATAAAATTACAATCACAAATCTCCTGGTTCACCAAACTAACAAATTTGTAAGAAGCTGGCTTTCCTGTCTCTTTGATAACAGGAGAACAATTCAAAAAGAGATGCCCAAAGATTAAGGATATAGAAACACAAATGATATAGCTATCCTTAGTAAGGTAGGTAACTTGAAATGGCTGAGCAAATACAAACGTACTTTTCAAGTAGACAGCTATTTGAGTTACAACAGCCAAAACATCTTAGGGACATTTAAGTTATAGATTCGAGCAGCTTGACACAATGGTCAGATATGGGAGACTCCATTCTGTACCCTACAATGAACATCTTTGCAAGGTGGAAGACAAAGCTTACATATTTGACTGTTGCTTGTTTAAAGGAGTGAGAGACAGGTATCTCGGTCCATATATCAAACGAATGACCCATTGGGTTCCCCATATCAAAACAACTTACTTTATGTGCAGCCAGAACCGAAAATAACATTTAACACAGCACAATACTTAAAAACAAAATGGTTCAGTTGAGATCTGCATATGGGACTGATTAGGATAGATTGTAATGACATTGAAATATAATTTTATGTCATTTATTCTATTTTATATATTTATGTATTAAATTATACTGCATTTTATACTGTAACTATTGTATTTTACCCTACTCTATTTTAAATTGTTTGTATAAGATTTTATTGGCGATATGTTTGACTTGTGCTTGATATGGCCTATAGGCTAATCAAAGCTATCATTTTTAATTGTATTTTATTCCAATTTCATTTTAAATTGTGTTTATCAGATTTTAGTAATAATTTGTGTTTGGAACTCTGGACTTTGATATGACCCAAGGGCTAATCAATAAAGAAAATGAAATGAATGTACATTTAATTCATGGTCTCTTTATTTAAGATGAAGGACTATTTCTAAGTAATTGCTAATTTACCCTAACCCGAATCCTTATGGATGATTTTTCATAAAGTTAAACTAAGGTTATATAGGGACTCCTGCTTGAGCAGGGGGTTGGACTAGAAAACCTCCGAAGTCCCTTCAAACTCTATTATTCTATGTTATTTATTATTATTATTATTTATTATATTTGTATACCGCCCTTCTCCCGAAGGACTCAGGGCGGTTCACAGACAAAAAACAACAACAACAGAAAACATATAATAGATTAAAAACAGCTAAAGAATAGATAGTTGAATTCAATTGATGCTCTGACTTTGAATACAAATTTAAAACCTCATTTAAACCCCTTTTAAAAATCCCAATTTAAAACTACATTCAGGCTAGTCCTGCTCTTCAAACAGCAACGCCTTCAGCTCGCGGAAGGACTTGAGATCGGGAGTTGACGGCCCCAGAGGAGCCTGCCCAGAGGGTAGGGCCCCCCACAGAGAAGGCCTCCCCAGAGGTCGCCAGCCGACATTGTTTAGCTGACGGTATCCGGAGGAGTCCTCTCTGTGAGAGCGCACTGGTCGGTGAGAGGCTAATGGTGGCAGTAGGCGGTCCCAGAAATATCCCGCCCTAGGCCATGGAGCGCTTTTAAAGGTGATAACAAGTACCTTGAAGTGAACCCGAAGACCACTGGGAGCCAGTGCAGGTTACGCAGGAGGGTGTTACATGGGAGCCAAAGGTGCTCCTCTATCACCCGCAGCCGCATTCTGGACCAGTTGGAGTCTCCGGCACACTTCAAGGGGAGCCCCATGTAGAGAGCATTACAGTAGTCCAGGCGGATGTAACAAGGGCATGAGCGACTGCATAAGGAAGCCCGATCCAGAAAGGGCGAACTGGCGATCAGGCGAACCTGATGAAAAGCTCCCCTGGTGACGGCTATCATATGATCTTCTAAAGACAGCCGTGCATCCAGGACGACGCCCAGATTACGAGCCCTCTCCGTGGGGCCAATAGTTCGCCCCCAATGGTCAGTGATGGAATTAGCTGACTGTACCGGGCCGCCGGCATCCACAGCCACTCGGTCTTGGTGGGATTGAGTCTCAGTCTGTTCCTCCCCATCCAGACCCGCACGGCCTCCAGGCACTGGGACATCACTCAACAGCCTCGCTGGGGTGGTTAGGTGGAAATATAGAGCTGAGTATCATCAGCGATAGATGACAACTCACCCCAAGACCACGGATGATCTCACCCAGCGGCTTCATATAGATGTTGAACAGAAGAGGCGAGAGAACCGACCCTTGCGGCACCCCACATAAGAGGCGCCTTGGGGTCGATCTCTGTCCCCCCGTCAACACCGTCTGCGACCGGTCGGAGAGGTAGGAGGAGAACCACCGATGAACAGTGCCACTCACTCCAAGTCCCTCGAGTCGGCGCAGCAGGATACCATGATCGATGGTATCAAAAGCCGCTGAGAGATCTAATAGGACCAAGACAGAGGAACAACCTCTGTCCCGAGCCCTCAAGAGATCATCAACCAGCGCGACCAAGGCTGTTGGTATGTTCTATGTTTTCCAGAGGACTTTTGAGAATGGTTGTGATCATTGTTATATGAATATTTTTTATTATTAATAATAATTGTAATAATTGACATTTTAGCATTTTGTACTTTTAACGTTTTATTATATTGTGGAAGCTTGTGATATACCTAGAAGATTCAGTACCATACACATTTGATAGACAGATGATTGATTGATTGATTGATTGACAGTTAAAATTACAGTGGT
>NW_026682483.1:0-6032 GCF_028640845.1 Ahaetulla prasina | reverse complement strand
CGGTCCAAAGTCATACTTGGTGAGTTACAAGACAACCGAGTATGGGCGCCACATAGATCAGATAAGGAAGCGAATAACTGAACAACCGAGCTAAATGAGACAGATCATGACCACTCCTTATTTGAACCCACAGCCATAACCGGGAGGCGCAAGACTTAGCTGAGGTCCCGGAGGTCCAGCGCCATCAGGTTCCTGGAACAGCAGGAAAACTCAAGTAATCCAAGGCGGATGGCCAAGAAAAAGACTGCAAGTAATCCAGGGCCCGATGGCCTAGAGAAAGAGCTGGGAGGAAAAAAAGCCCCTCCGACCAGCTCAAACACCACCAGGACTGAACCGCGGTCGAAAAAAAATTAGGAGGCGCCCAGGTTATTTTGACTACGAAAAATAACATGTAAATAATATGTAAATAGTGGTAAAGTGTTTTCTGGGAGGGAGTGTTATGTATCTTTAAATATTTGGCGGAAACAAACACGTTGCTGATTGGTTGAAGCCGCGGTTAAACAGTATATAAAGGTTTTTCCCCAGCCTGTTGCTGGGTTCACCTATATTAAAGAGCTGTTGTCACTACCCTGGTCTCCAGCCTCGTTACTTCCAGACTTAACAAGAGTCTATGACTATCATTAAGTGTTGTACATTCTTAATGAATGTATATTTTTCTTTTATACACTGGGCATTTGTAAAGACAAATCTTTGTGTCCAATCACATACAATAAAAATTGTATTAAACCTTGGAAATCTTCATCAATGCTTGACAAATCACCACATCAGACAAATGGCTATCTTCTTAAACTTCCAGTGTTGAAGCATTCAAATTCTATGATTCAAAGCAAGTGTACTTTTTCTATTGTCCAATTTTATAAGCTTATATTTAGAACTTTTTGAATGAGTTCTTGTGTTCTTCAATGCGTGCACTTATTCTTCTGTTGGTTTGTCCAATGTATGTGGTGGGGCAGGCGGTGCATGGGATTTCATATACTCCTTGATTTTCTAACTCAATTTTGTCTTTGGGGTTTCTTAGGATGGTGGATATTTTTTGGTTTGTGCAGAATGTTGTCTTGATGTTATGTTTGTGGAGGATCTTGCTGATTCTGTCTGTGGTGCCTTTTATATATGGGAGGAGGGCTGTGCCATTTTCTTGCTCTCTGTCTTGGGTTTTAGTGGGGGGTTCTTTTTGGATTAGTTTGGTAATCTTATTTCTCTGGAATCCATTGGATGTTAGTACGCTTGTGAGAGTGTGTAGTTCGGTTTTTAGGTGTTGTTCGTCAGCTAAGCATTTTGTTCTAGAGATGAGTGTCTTGGCTACGGAGTTTATCTGTGCTGGGTGGTGGTGTGAGAGTGCATGCAGATAGCGGTTTGTGTGTGTTTTCTTCTGGTAGATGGTGTGTCCTAGGGAGCCATTGGGTTTCTTGTAGACTAAGACATCTAGGAAGGGAAGTTGGTTGTTAACTTCTGTTTCCATGGTGAACTGTATTTTGGGGTGTAGGCTATTGAGGTGTGTGAGGAAGTTTTCAAGTTTTTCTTTCCCGTGTGGCCAGATTATGAAGGTGTCGTCTACGTATCTGAGCCAGAGTTTGGGTTTGTGATCAGATTTTTCTAGTGCTTGGGTTTCAAAGTGTTCCATGTAGAGGTTGGCAATGACAGGTGAGGGGTGATCCCGTGGGTGCGCCTTCTATTTGTTTGTATTTTTGTCCGTTATAGATGAAGTATGTGTTGGGTAGGCAGTGGTTGGTCAGATCTAGGATGTGCTTGGGGGGGTTATATTTGTTTTGGATAGCTATCAAGGCTTCTTTGATTGGCACTTGGGTGAAGAGGATATGACATCAAAGCTCACGAGTAGGTCGCTGGGCTGTAAGTTTTGTTTCTTTATGATCTCTATGAACTGGAATGAGTTTTTTACGTGTGAGGCGATGGATTCTGCATAGGGCTGTAGTTGTTTGGCGAGAAATTTGGCTAGGTTTTGTAGAGGTGAGCCTATGGAGCTGACTATGGGTCTGAGTGGGGTTCCTTCTTTGTGTATCTTGGGGGGGCCAGAGAGCTAAGGGCAACTGGTTGATTCCCCTCTGGGAATGATTCTTTGTTGGATTTCTTCGCTGATGGGGGAGGCTTTTATTTTGGATCTAGTGGTTTTTTCTAGGTAGGTGGTGGGGTCTGTTTTTAGGGGCTTGTATGCAGGGTCTTGGAGTAGGTTGGTTAATTTGGTTTGGTAGTCAGATGTGTTCATAACCACCGTGGCGTTCCCCTTGTCTGCTGGTAGGATTATTATGCTGGTATCTTTTTCAGGTTAAGTAGTGCTGTCTGTTCCTCTTGGGTAAGTTGCTTTTGGGTGGCTTGCTGCTGCAGAGGATGTTGGTGATTTCGAGTCTGATTTTGTTAGCGCCATCGGGTTGATTTTGGTAAGGCTGGTTTCAACTCCGCATATAATGGTCTCAGTGGGGATGTATTTGGGAGTGACTGCAAAGTTGAATCCTTTGGAAAGGACATCGGTTTCAGCTTTGGTGAGGATCCTATCTGAGATGTTATGCACTGTTTGTTTCATGTGTGCTGTGAGGGTGGAGGGTTTGTTTCTGGCGTTCTTGTAGTCTTCGGAGTTTGTTGGTGTGTGTGTCCGTCTTGAGGGTGGTCTGTGTTTCGCCTCCAGACGGCGAGTTGTTTGGATTTGTCCCAAAGTGCAGGTGGATCTTGTTGCTGAGTTTGAGGTGAAGTGTGAGGAGATCTTTGTTGATTTGATCTAGGAGGAATCTTTTGTGTGAAGTTCATTTCTGATTAGGGCCAATTCTGTTCTTTTTAGGATGCGTGGCTGCAGAGTTGGAGTGGAATTTCAATTGGAAGCATGTGGGGATTAAATTTTGATCTCGGCAGTTTCGTAGGAATGCAAGGTCACATAAAATGGAAGCTCTTGGACTTCTAGTTTTCATAGGTCCTGGTCAGATGGTGGATTTCCTCCCGTAGAGGTGCAATATTTGTTTTCTGAGGTTTTTGTTTGTATGTAGGTCTTTGGTTATTCGGGTTTCTCCGCGTAAAATTGGAAGTGTCTTGGCTTCGAAGTCTCATTCGTCATCTTCAGGCTTCAGCGTGCTTCTGGGAGCAATGTGTGATTGCAGCTGTTTCTTCCTTTTAACTGCTAGTGGGGTTTGAACTGATTGGGTGGGAGCTTGGCTGTGCTCTGATTGGATGTGGGTTTTTGTGCTCTGATTGGCTGGGGTGTGTCCTGTTTGGGTGGGGGCTTGGTTGTGCTCAAATTAGTCTGAGTTGCAGGGGGATCTGAGCTGGTGAGCTGCACTGCTGCTGTTTGGCTTCGTGTTCGTGGTCGTGCTACATCTTCGTAGTGGGTGTCAGTCTGCTGCATGTATGGATTGGAGGGGTTTGAAATGGCTAATGTTGCAGCTGCGGTCTGGCTTCTGGTCCTTGGTCGTCCTTGGTCATTCCCAGAGAGAAATCATCCAGATGCCCTAAGCTCTACGGCCTCCCCAAGATACACAAAGAAGGAACCCCACTCAGACCCATAGTCAGCTCCATAGGCTCACCTCTACAAAACCTAGCCAAATTTCTCGCCAAACAACTACAGCCCTATGCAGAATCCATCGCCTCACACGTAAAAAACTCATTCCAGTTCATAGAGATCATAAAGAAACAAAACTTACAGCCCAGCGACCTACTCGTGAGCTTTGATGTCATATCCTCTTCACCCAAGTGCCAATCAAAGAAGCCTTGACAGCTATCCAAAACAAATATAACCCCCAAGCACATCCTAGATCTGACCAACCACTGCCTATCCAACACATACTTCATCTATAACGGACAAAATACAAACAAATAGAAGGCGCACCCATGGGATCACCCTCTCACCTGTCATTGCCAACCTCTACATGGAACACTTTGAAACCCAAGCACTAGAAAATCTGATCACAAACCCAAACTCTGGCTCAGATATGTAGAACACCTTCATAATCTGGCCACACGGAAAGAAAAACTTGAAAACTTCCTCACACACCTCAATAGCCTACACCCCAAAATACAGTTCACCATGGAAACAGAGGTTAACAACCAACTTGCCTTGCTAGATGTCTTAGTCTACAAGAAACCCAATGGCTCCCTAGGACACACCATCTACCAGAAGAAAACACACACAAACCGCTATCTGCATGCACACTCACACCACCACCCAGCACAGATCAACTCAGTAGCCAAGACACTCATCTCTAGAACAAAATGCTTAGCTGATGAACAACACCTAAAACCGAACTACACACTCTCACAAACGTATTTAACATCCAATGGATTCCAGAGAAATAAGATTACCAAACTAATCCAAAAGAACCCCCACTAAAACCCAAGACAGAGAGCAAGAAAATGGCACAGCCCTCCTCCCATATATAAAAGGCACCACAGACAGAATCAGCAAGATCCTCCACAAACATAACATCAAGACAGCATTCTGCACAAACCAAAAATATCCACCATCCTAAGAAACCCCAAAGACAAAATTGAGTTAGAAAATCAAGGAGTATATGAAATCCCATGCACCGCCTGCCCCACCACATACATTGGACAAACCAACAGAAGAATAAGTGCACGCATTGAAGAACACAAGAACTCATTCAAAAAAGAGGAACTAACTTCTTCCCTGGTCCAACACTTTAAAGTCACAGGACACGATATTGACTTTAAAAAGACCAGAACTATCGCCAAAACTGAACACTTTAACAACAGAATAATCAGAGAAGCCATCGAGATAGAAAATCGCCCACACAGCATGAACAAACGAGATGATACCTCCCGCCTACCAGCCATTTGGAAACCTGCCCTTATTGACAAACGTGTCCCTAACACGAGGAATGACACCAGACCCACACTCACGAGGTCCACACAGGATGTCACCACCACACATCCACCCAGAAAGCACACCCAAACCCACACTGATCAGGAAGCACGACCAAGGACCAGAAGCCAGACCGCAGCTGCAACATTAGCCATTTCAAACCCTCCAATCCATACATGCAGCAGACTGACACCCACTACGAAGATGTAGCACCACCACGAACACGAAGCCAAACAGCAGCAGTGCAGCTCACCAGCTCAAATCCCCTGCAGCACAGATTAGACTGAGCACAACCAAGCCCCCACCCAACACAGGACACACCCCAGCCAATCAGAGCACAAAAAACCCCATCCAATCAGAGCACAGCCAAGCTCCCACCCAATCAGTTCAAACCCCACTAGCAGTTAAAAGGAAGAAACAGCTGCAATCACACATTGCTCCCAGAAGCACGAAGCTGAAGCCTGAAGATGACGAATGAGACTTCGTCGAAACGTCGCCAAGACACTTCCAATTTTACGCGGGAGAAAACCCGAATAACCAAAGACCTATATATATATATATATATACACACGTACATATACATTTTCTGAGGTTTTCGCAGGTGTTTGTATGTAGGTCTTTGGTTATTCGGGTATGTATATACATATACATACATACATTCATATACATACACATATATATATTTATATATTGCATCCATCAAATTCCTTTAGGGTTTGTTTCTCCCCACACACACAATGTATGCAGAAATATTAAGGTCTTCTCACATGTCACTACATCTCCACTAATGCTACTGCTGCATATTCTGAAATGCTTTTCTTGAATCACCAGAGGCCAGGGGCTGCATCCTCTACTATAATATGCTACATTACAGTACCTGAATTTAGAAGGAACACAACATTATACCAGTCATTGGACATCAGAATTCCCTTTCTATGGATATGATGTCCCAATTTTTAAAAAAATCTGAGAAAGGATAAATCAGAAATGGAGCAGAGGCTTTCCACAAGCAGGTGGAATATGCCTGCCTGCTCTGCCCAATTGTACTGGTTGAGCTGAAACTGTGGAAGAGAGATAAGCCTTTTAGATATCCAGGTCACCAGCTTTATAAGTCATAACCAACACCTTGAATTATCTCTGGAAACCTGCCAATATTCAGTGCAGCTCATAGAGCAAAGGTGCTACATGAACAACATGAGGCATGCCCATAATT
>NW_026682482.1:0-6032 GCF_028640845.1 Ahaetulla prasina | reverse complement strand
TTCTTCTACCTCTTTTCCATATTGCAATTCCATCCAAACAGGACTATGATCAGACAAACATCTTGGAAATATCTTAGTTTTCTTCACCCTAAAAGCAAATCATTAGAAATTAAAATAAAATCAATACGTGAGAAGGATTGATGCCTATCAGAGAAAAAGTATAGTCTCTTTCCTCCAAATTCGCAGTCTCCATACATCTCTTAACTCAAAATCTTCTATCATATCAAAAAGGATTTAGGCAGCTTTGCATGCAGGTATCTTCTTGAAGAATTCTCTTGTCCTTTCG
Source organism: Ahaetulla prasina (assembly GCF_028640845.1). Lineage (NCBI taxonomy): Eukaryota > Metazoa > Chordata > Lepidosauria > Squamata > Colubridae > Ahaetulla > Ahaetulla prasina. The sequence continues at coordinate 5,746 of NW_026682482.1, read as the reverse complement.
TGTATCTATTACTCCATTCCAATCCCAATATAATACGATTTATAATCCCATAGATCAACTTATCATATAACATTCTATAAAATTTTTCTTGTTGCTGATTGGTGCATATATACCAAGCAAGAGAGTCCTTTTGTTTCTATTGTAAGTTCAATAGCAATATATCTTCCATAAATATCTGCCTCTATTAACTTGGCTGGTATATTTTCTCAAATAAACCACTATGCCATGTTTTTCTCCAAAGCTGAAGCAACAAAATGTTTACCTAACTTTGAGTTTATTAGTACTTTTGATCTGATAATTTAATATGCTTCTTGTAAGCAAATAACATCATTTTAAATTGTTTCAAATAATGAAATATTTTCTTCTCTTCTGAGCTGAGTTCAAACCATTGACATTCCAAGTCAAGATTTTATTTGCCATTACTGGGCTTGAAGCTTTGAGCAATCAACTGAAGATCGCCCTCCGTATCTTCGGCCGTGCTCCTCCCACCGCTTGTAGCAGAATCCTGAACTTTACTTTGAGTTTGTTGCTCCTTTCTTTACGCTCCCTCGTCAGTCTTTGTTCTTGTGGTTGTTCCTCTGATGGTAACATCACTGGAATCGTTTGCTTTCTGTATTGTTCAGACTCTAATGCTTGACTACTGGCTGTTTCTTCTGATCTTATTTAGAGTTGAATTGTGATTATTCTGCTTTGTTGCCTTACCACTCCTGCAACACTTAGCATACAGATATTAAAAATGAATGACAAACACATGGAATCTTTCAGAACTCTGCAAATTACCAGCCATAGAACTAAACAAAAAATTCTTAGTGCAACTTTGGGTCAAAAGTAGAACTTCTAGAACATGACCAGATTTTAAGATGAGTGTGTGCTTGTTGTAGCCACTAAGAAATCCTAATAGTAGCTCCTAGTGTGATTCCAACTGGGATACTGAAATCCCACAAGACACATATCCTGAGATTGTGCAATGTAATACAGAAACCACCTCTTCCCCTTCAAACAGGATGGGTGTATATCAGCAAAATCCATCAGTAATTCTTTTATCCAACATCAACATTCAAGTGAACTGGTCTTCTAATGTGAACATGACCCAGCAGCTGTTTCACATACAAGGAAGTCATTATTTCCAAATATTAGCATTTTAGTTTTCCCCGAAAAAAAGATTTACACGTAATGGATAAAAAGAGAGATTGCAAAATCATAAATGTTTATTTTGTTAAAGATGATAAAAAGACAAGATAGGAGGTGGATTAGAGAAATAATAACAACCTTGGAAAGCTCTACAAAGTCAGAACACAGTGTTCACAGCTTTAAAAACAGCTTGTGTTCTTCCTTGGGAAGAAAGAGGAAAAAAACATAATGGAGCCTTCTCATTTTTATTATCCTTACAAACAAGCACCACTAGTAAACCATGCGGAGCATTTGTAACAAAACATTGTTGTGACTATTGGCCCACTGTTTCTTCATTTAGCACTGCATGTTGTTCAGAACAGCTACCTGTTGAAGAACATTTCTGAGAAAAGATCAATCTTACTGACAGACTGAAAAGGTATGTCTTGAACACCTTTTCTCAGTTGCACACAGATTTGTGCAATTTAGGGGGGGAAAAGCAAACGTCCAGATTTTGTACATATATATAAAAAAGGGGGAGACAAAAAGAGGGAGAAAGAGGGAGAAAGAGAAATGAACTGGCTGAGTGTCTTGCTTGCAAAACTAATATGAAGAAGCAGATTGGCTGGTTTGTAAGCCTGTTTGTCTCCATGAATGGTCCACTTGTGTATCTGTAAATATAACAAATTCTCCATTCAGTTTAGTGCCATTATATGAAACCAACCATCAAAAAAACATGCTTTCTGAAAGTAACACTTAAATGAATGAAATGAATGGAAACATTCAAGTCATTATTTACTTTCACATGGTAACTTCTTCTCAGCTTATTATTTTACAAGTAGAAAATATACAACTACAAATACTTTTGGCAGTGTCCTGATTAAAAGAACAACTTCAACAAAACTCCCAATCTCCTGTTGTGTATCATATTGGATATTTTGTAGATATATTTGTAGATACTTGGAAATTCCTTCCTAGGTTACAGGGTTCCCCCACCCCCGCCAAATATAGGTGACACTTATCAAAACAGAAATGAAACTGGACGTGCGTCACCATGAATATATAACCAAACATTTCCTTTGTCAATAAAACTCTGGGTTAGTTGCTGTCTCTCAACCTTGTTTCTTCATCAGTTTGTTTATAACATAGGAACCCTGGTATAGCATAGCATAGCATAGCATAGCATAGCATAGCATAGCATAGCATAGCATAGCATAGCATAGCATAGCATAGCATAGCATAGCATAGCATAGCATAATATAATATAATATAATATAATATAATATAATATAATATAATATAATATAATATAATATAATAAATATAATATAATATAATATAATATAATATAATATAATATAATATAATATAATATAATATAATATAATATAATATAATATAATATAATATAATATTATAATCTAGAGAAGCTGGGGCAAGATATACTGTATGTGTGTACATATATATATATATATATGCACCCCAATGAAGCCATTGAAGTGCTGTCCCGGTGTTTGGAAGCCGTACGGGTCTGGATGGGGAGGAACAGGCTCAAGCTCAATCCCTCCAAGACGGAGTGGCTGTGGATGCCGGCATCCCGGTACAGTCAGCTGAGTCCGCGGCTGACTGTCGGGAGCGAGTCATTGGCCCCGATGGAGAGGGTGCGCAACTGTTCTCCTGGATGAACGGCTGTCTTTGAAGACCATTTGACGGCCGTCCAGGAGAGCTTTCCACCAGGTCCGCCTTGGTGCGCCAATTGCGCCCTTTCTAGACCGGGATGCCTTGTGCACAGTCACCACGCCCTTGTGACGCCCCGCCTGGACTACTGCAATGCCTCTACATGGGGCTCCTTGAGGGGCATCCGGAGGCTCAGTTAGTCCAGGCGGGTGATAGAGGGAGCCCTCGTGGCTCCCGAGTGACACCTATCCTGCGCCGGCTGCACTGGCTACCTGTGGCCTTCCGGTGCGCTCAAGGTGTTGGTGAATGTCTTTAAAGCGCCCATGGCATAGGGCCGGGATACTTACGGGACCGCCTGCTGCTACCGAACACCTCTCACCGACCAGGCGCCTCACAGAGAGGGGCTCCTCAGGGTGCCATCGGCGCGACAGTGTCGCCTGGCGACACCCAGGGAAGGGCCTTCTGTGGGGGCTCCGCCTCTGGAACGAACTCCCCAGGACTTCGCCAACTTCCGACCTCCGAACCTTTCGCCGCGAGCTTAAAACCTATTTATTCATCTGCGCTGGACTGGGTTAGTGTTTTAATGGGTTTTAATGGGTTTTAGTTCTAAATTTTAATTCTGGCCAATTTTAATAAGTTTTTTAACTGTATTTTAATTTGTATTTATAGTATTGGAATTTTACTTGGCTGTGAACCGCCTGAGTCCTTGGGAGAAGGGCGGTATACAAATTTAATAAATAAATAAATAAATAAATAAATATATATATATATATATATATATATATATATATATATATATATATATATATATATATATATATATATGTTTTCTGAGGTTTTCACGGTGTTTGTATATAGGTCTTTGGTTGTTCGGGTTTTCTCCGTAAAATTGGAAGTGTCTATGGCGCTCGTTTCGACGAAGTCTCATTCGTCCATCTTCAGGCTTCAGCTCAGGCTTCTGGGAGCAATGTGTGATCGCAGCTGTTTCTTCCTTTTAACTGCTAGTGGGGTTTGAACTGATTGGGTGGGAGCTTGGCTGTGCTCTGATTGGATGGGGTTTTTCTGTGCTCTGATTGGCTGGGGTGTGTCCTGTGTTGGTGGGGGCTTGGTTGTGCTCAGTCTAGTCTGTGCTGCAGGGGGATTTGAGCTGGTGAGCTGCATAGCTGTTGTTTGGCTTTGTGGTCGTGCTACATCTTCATAGTGGGTGTCAGTCTGCTGCATGAATGGATTGGAGGGGTTTGAAATGGCTAATGTTGCAGCTGCGGTCTGGCTTCTGGTCCTTGGTCGTGCTTCATGATCAGTGTGGGTTTGGGTCTGCTTTCTGGGTGGATGTGCGGTGGTGACATCCTGTGTGGACCTTGTGAGTGTGGGTCTGGTGTCATTCCTCGTGTTAGGGACTCGCTTGTCAATAAGGCGGGTTTCAAATGGCTGGTAGGCGGAGGTGTCATCTCGCTTGTTCATGCTGTGTGTTTTCTATCTCAATGGCTTCTCTGATTATTCTGTTGTTAAAGTGTTCAGTTTTGGCGATAGTTCTGGTCTTTTAAAGTCAATATCATGTCCTGTGACTTTAAAGTGTTGGACCAGGAAGAAGTTGGTTCCTCTTTTGAATGAGTTCTTGTGTTCTTCAATGCGCACTTATTCTTCTGTTGGTTTGTCCAATGTATGTGGTGGGGCAGGCGTGCATGGGATTTCATATACCTTTGATTTTCTAACTCAATTTTGTCTTTGGGGTTTCTTAGGATGGTGGATATTTTTCTGTTTGTGCAGAATGCTGTCTTGATGTTGTGTTTGTGGAGGATCTTGCTGATTCTGTCTGTGGTGCCTTTTATATATGGGAGGAGGGCTGTGCCGCTTTCTTGTTCTCTGTCTTGGATTTTAGTGGGGGTTCTTTTGGATTAGCTTGGTAATCTTATTTGTTTGGAATCCATTGGATGTTAGTACGTTAGTGAGAGTGTCTAGTTCGGGTTTTAGGTGTTGTTCATCAGCTAAGCATTTTGTTCTGGAGATGAGTGTCTTGGCTACGGAGTTGATCTGTGCTGGGTGGTGGTGTGAGAGTGCAGATAGCGGTTTGTGTGTGTTTTCTGGTAGATGGTGTGTCCTAGGGAGCCATTGGGTTTTCTGTAGACTAAGACATCCAGGAAGGAAGTTGGTTATTAACTTCTGTTTCCATGGTGAACTGTATTTTGGGGTGTAGGCTATTGAGGTGTGTGAGGAAGTTGTCAAGTTTTTCTTTCCGTGTGGCCAGATTATGAAGGTGTCGCTATATCTGAGCCAGAGTTTGGGTTTGTGATCAGATTTTTCTAGAGCTTGGGTTTCAAAGTGTTCCATGTAGAGATTGGCAATGACAGGTGAGAGGGTGATCCCATGGGTGCTCCTTCTACTTGTTTGTATTTTTGTCCATTATAGATGAAGTATGTTGTTGATAGGCAGTGGTTGGTCAGATCTAGGATGTGCTTGGGGGGGTTATATTTGTTTTGGATAGCTGTCAAGGCTTCTTTGATTGGCACTTGGGTGAAGAGGGATATGACATCAAAGCTCACGAGTAGGTCGCTGGGCTGTAAGTTTTGGTTCTTTATGATCTCTATGAACTGGAATGAGGTTTTTACGGTGAGGTGATGGATTCTGCATAGGGCTGTAGTTGTTTGGCCAGAAATTTGGCTAGGTTTTGTAGAGGTGAGCCTATGGAGCTGACTATGGGTCTGAGTGGGGGTTCCTTCTTTGTGTATCTTGGGAGGCCATAGAGCTTAGGGCATCTGGATGATTTCTGTGGGATTGATTCTTGGTAGGATTTGTTCGCGGTGGGGGAAGGCTTTTTTTTTGGATCTAGTGGTTTTTTCTAGGTAGGTGGTGGGGTCTGTGTTTAGGGGCTTGTATGCAGGGTCTTGGAGTAGGTTGGTTAATTTGGTTTGGTAGTCAGATGTGTTCATAACCACCGTGGCGTTGCCCTTGTCTGCTGGTA